>NW_027196863.1:60000-75987 GCF_038502225.1 Cherax quadricarinatus
GACAATACATATTTTAAGAAAAAGAGGATAAATAAGTATACAAGATACGATGTAGGGCGAAATGACAGTAGTTTGTTGGATTATGTATTGGTAGATAAAAGACTGTTGAGTAGACTTCAGGATGTACATGTTTATAGAGGGGCCACAGATATATCAGATCACTTTCTAGTTGTAGCTACACTGAGAGTAAAAGGTAGATGGGATACAAGGAGAATAGAAGCATCAGGGAAGAGAGAGGTGAAGGTTTATAAACTAAAAGAGGAGGCAGTTAGGGCAAGATATAAACAGCTATTGGAGGATAGATGGGCTAATGAGAGCATAGGCAATGGGGTCGAAGAGGTATGGGGTAGGTTTAAAAATGTAGTGTTAGAGTGTTCAGCAGAAGTTTGTGGTTACAGGAAAGTGGGTGCGGGAGGGAAGAGGAGCGATTGGTGGAATGATGATGTGAAGAGAGTAGTAAGGGAGAAAAAGTTAGCATATGAGAAGTTTTTACAAAGTAGAAGTGATGAAAGGAGGGAAGAGTATATGGAGAAAAAGAGAGAGGTTAAGAGAGTGGTGAAACAATGTAAAAAGAGAGCAAATGAGAGAGTGGGTGAGATGTTATCAACAAATTTTGTTGAAAATAAGAAAAAGTTTTGGAGTGAGATTAACAAGTTAAGAAAGCCTAGAGAACAAATGGATTTGTTAGTTAAAAATAGGAGAGGAGAGTTATTAAATGGAGAGTTAGAGGTATTGGGAAGATGGAGGGAATATTTTGAGGAATTGTTAAATGTTGATGAAGATAGGGAAGCTGTGATTTCGTGTATAGGGCAAGGAGGAATAACATCTTGCAGGAGTGAGGAAGAGCCAGTTGTGAGTGTGGGGGAAGTTCGTGAGGCAGTAGGTAAAATGAAAGGGGGTAAGGCAGCCGGGATTGATGGGATAAAGATAGAAATGTTAAAAGCAGGTGGGGATATAGTTTTGGAGTGGTTGGTGCAATTATTTAATAAATGTATGGAAGAGGGTAAGGTACCTAGGGATTGGCAGAGAGCATGCATAGTTCCTTTGTATAAAGGCAAAGGGGATAAAAGAGAGTGCAAGAATTATAGGGGGATAAGTCTGTTGAGTATACCTGGCAAAGTGTATGGTAGAGTTATTATTGAAAGAATTAAGAGTAAGACGGAAAATAGGATAGCAGATGAACAAGGAGGCTTTAGGAAAGGTAGGGGGTGTGTGGACCAGGTGTTTACAGTGAAACATATAAGTGAACAGTATTTAGATAAGGCTAAAGAGGTCTTTGTGGCATTTATGGATTTGGAAAAGGCGTATGACAGGGTGGATAGGGGGGCAATGTGGCAGATGTTGCAGGTGTATGGTGTAGGAGGTAGGTTACTGAAAGCAGTGAAGAGTTTTTACGAGGATAGTGAGGCTCAAGTTAGAGTATGTAGGAAAGAGGGAAATTATTTCCCAGTAAAAGTAGGCCTTAGACAAGGATGTGTGATGTCACCGTGGTTGTTTAATATATTTATAGATGGGGTTGTAAGAGAAGTAAATGCGAGGGTCTTGGCAAGAGGCGTGGAGTTAAAAGATAAAGAATCACACATAAAGTGGGAGTTGTCACAGTTGCTCTTTGCTGATGACACTGTGCTCTTGGGAGATTCTGAAGAGAAGTTGCAGAGATTGGTGGATGAATTTGGTAGGGTGTGCAAAAGAAGAAAATTGAAAGTGAATACAGGAAAGAGTAAGGTTATGAGGATAACAAAAAGATTAGGTGATGAAAGATTGGATATCAGATTGGAGGGAGAGAGTATGGAGGAGGTGAATGTATTCAGATATTTGGGAGTGGACGTGTCAGCGGATGGGTCTATGAAAGATGAGGTGAATCATAGAATTGATGAGGGGAAAAGGGTGAGTGGTGCACTTAGGAGTCTGTGGAGACAAAGAACTTTGTCCTTGGAGGCAAAGAGGGGAATGTATGAGAGTATAGTTTTACCAACGCTCTTATATGGGTGTGAAGCATGGGTGATGAATGTTGCAGCGAGGAGAAGGCTGGAGGCAGTGGAGATGTCATGTCTGAGAGCAATGTGTGGTGTGAATATAATGCAGAGAATTCGTAGTTTGGAAGTTAGGAGGAGGTGCGGGATTACCAAAACTGTTGTCCAGAGGGCTGAGGAAGGGTTGTTGAGGTGGTTCGGACATGTGGAGAGAATGGAGCGAAACAGAATAACTTCAAGAGTGTATCAGTCTGTAGTGGAAGGAAGGCGGGGTAGGGGTCGGCCAAGGAAAGGTTGGAGGGAGGGGGTAAAGGAGGTTTTGTGTGCGAGGGGTTTGGACTTCCAGCAGGCATGTGTGAGCGTGTTTGATAGGAGTGAATGGAGACAAATGGTTTTTAATACTTGACGTGCTGTTGGAGTGTGAGCAAAGTAACATTTATGAAGGGGTTCAGGGAAACCGGCAGGCCGGACTTGAGTCCTGGAGATGGGAAGTACAGTGCCTGCACTCTGAAGGAGGGGTGTTAATGTTGCAGTTTAAAAACTGTAGTGTAAAGCACCCTTCTGGCAAGACAGTGATGGAGTGAATGATGGTGAAAGTTTTTCTTTTTCGGGCCACCCTGCCTTGGTGGGAATCGGCCAGTGTGATAATAATAATAATATATAATATACATATATATATATATATATATATATAATATATATATATATATATAATATACACAATGAGGTCAACAACATTATAAAGAGAAGCCTTGCTACAGCTGGATGCCCAGCAGAGAGAGAGCCCTGATCACTAGCAGACAACAATACCCACAACCCAGCATACTACCCAGACAGGATCACCATCTATCCTTGGAAGAATGGCAAGATCTTAGCATGGAACTATACCTGTGTGTCCACACTGGCTGACACCTATATCCATCACAGTGTGGGGCGACAGGGAGGAGCTGCTGACCACAGGGTGGAGCTGCTGACCACAGGGAGGAGCTGCTGACCACAGGGAGGAGCTGCTGACCACAGGGAGGAGCTGCTGACCACAGGGAGGAGCTGCTGACCACAGGGAGGAGCTGCTGACCACAGGGAGGAGCTGCTGACCACAGGGAGGAGCTGCTGACCACAGGGAGGAGCTGCTGACCACAGGGAGGAGTACAAGATCAGCAAGTACAGGGACATAACCAACAGTATCAATTTGTCCCAGCGGGATCAGAGACCTTGAGATCATGGGAAACATGGCACAAGTTTCCTTAAAGAACTGGGTTCCAGACTCATCGACACCACCAGGGACACAAGGGCAGCCACTTTAATGTTCCAGCGCTTTTTCGTGGCCATCCAGAGGGGAAATTCATGCTGCTTACTTGGCTCATGTCTGGCTTCTGAGAAGATGGAGGAGATTCATAATGTTTGATATATTGTACCAATGTATTCATATTTGTGTTTTCTGTCACTGTATTCTGTGGGCGGTGTTACACCAACACTGCAGTGCTAGGGTGGGCGGGTGGTGGGTGGTGTTATACCAACACTGCAGTGCTCGGGTGGGAGGGTGGTGTTACACCAACACAGCAGTGTTCGTGTGGGTAGGTGGTGGGCGGTGTTACACCAACACTGCAGTGCTCGGGTGGGTGGGTGGTGGTCGGTGTTACTCCAACAATGCAGTGCTCGTTTGGGCGGGTGGTGGGTGGTTTTACACAAAGACTGTAGTGCTCGTGTGGGTGGGTGGCGTTACACCAACACTGCAGTGCTCGAGTGGGCGGGTGGTGCGTGGTGTTACACCAACGCTGCAGTGCTCGGATGGGTGGGGGTGTGGTGGGTGGCGTTACACCAACACTGCAGTGCTCGAGGGGGCGGGTGGTGGGTGGTGTTACACCAACGCTGCAGTGCTCGGATGGGCGGGTGGTGGGCGGTGATACACCGCTGCAGTGTTCGGGTGGGTGGGTGGTGGGCGGTGTTACACCAACACTGCAGTGCTCGGGTGGGAGGGTGGTGTTACACCAACACTGCAGTGTTCGGGTGGGAGGATGGTGGGCGGTGTTACACCAACATTGCAGTGGTCGGGTGGGTGGCGGGTGGTGCTACACCAACACTGCAGTGCTCGGGTGGGCGTGTGGTGGGAGGTGTTACTCTAACACAGCAGTGCTCGGGTGGGCGGGTGGTGGGTGGTGTTACACAAACACTGCAGTTATCGGGAAAGCGGGTGGTGGGCGGTGTGACACCAACACTGCAGTGGTCGGGTGGGCGGGTGGTGGGCGGATGGTGGGTGGGTGGTCGGCGGTGTTACGCCAACACTGCAATGCTCGGGTGGGTGGGTGGTCGGCGGTGTTACACTAACACTGCTGTGTTCGGGTGGGCGGATGCTGGGCGGTGTTACAAAAACACTGCAGTGCTCGGTAGGGCGGGTGGTGGACGGAGTTACACCACTGCATGCTCGGGCGGGGGGGTGGTGGGCGGTGTTACACCAACACTGCAGTGGTCGGGTGGGCGGGTGGTGGGCGGTGTTACGCCAACACTGCAGTGCTCGGGTGGGCGGGTGGTGGTCTGTGTTACACAAACACTACAGTGCACGGGTGGGCGGGTGGTGGGCGGTGTGACGCCACTGCAGCGTTCGGGTTTGCGGGTGGTGTGCGGTGTTACACCACTGCAGTGCTCGGGTGGGTGGGTGGTGAGCGGTGTTAAATCAACACTGCAGTGGCCAGGTGGGCGGTAGTTGGGTGGTGTTAAACCAACACTGCAGTATTCGGGTGGATGGGTGGTGGGCGGTGTTTCATTAACACTGCAGTGCTCGTGTGGGAAGGTGGTGGGCGGTGTTACACCAACAATGCAGAGGCCAGGTGGGCGGTTTGTTGGTGGTGTTACACCAACACTGCAGTGTTCGGGTGGGCGGATGGTGGGCGGTGTTACACCAACACAGCAGTGTTCGGGTGGACAGATGGTGGGCGGTGTTACGAAAACACTGCAGTGTTCGGGTGGGCAGGTGGTGGGCGGTGTTAGACCAAAGCTGCAGTGCTCGGTAGAGCGGGTGGTGTGCGGAGTTGCACAACTGGAATGCTCGGGTGGGTGGGTGGTGGGCGGCGTTACGTCACTGCAGAGCTCGGATGGGTGGGTGGAGGGCGGTGTTACACCACTGCAATGCTCGGGTGGGTGGGGGTGGGTGGTGTTACACTAACTCTGCAGTGGTCGGGAGGGCGGGTGGTGGGCGGTGTTACATCAACACTGCAGTGGTCGGGTGGGCGTGTGGTGGGTGGTGTTACACCAACACTGCTGTGGTCTTGTGGGTGGGAGGTGGGTGGTGTTACTCAAACGCAGCAGTGGTCGGATGGTAGGCTGTGTTGCACCAACACTGCAGTGCTCGGGTGAGTGGGTGGTGGGGGTGTTACACCAACACTGCAGTGCTTAGGTGGGCGGGTGGTGGGCAGTGTTACACCAACAGTGCAGTGCTCAAGTGGGCAGGTGGTTGGCGGTGTTACACCACTGCAGTGCTCGTGTGGGTTGGTGGTGGGCTGTGTTACACCAACACTGCAGTGCTCGGGTGGGCGGGTGGTTTGTGGTGTTACACCAACGCTGCAGTAGTCGGGTGGGTGGGGGGTGGGTTGAGTTTCACCAACATTTCAATGGTCGGATGGGAGCGTGGAGGGCGGTGTTACATCAACACTGCAGTGGTCGGGTGGGCGGGTGGTGGGTGGTGTTACACCAACACTGCAGTGCTCGGGTGGGAGGTTGGTTGTGGTGTTACACCAACACTGCAGTGCTCGGGTGGGTGGGTGGTGGGCGGCGTTACACCAAGACTGCAGTGGTCGGGTGGGATGGAGGTCGGTGGTGTTCCACCAACACTGCAGTGTCTTGTGGGCGGGTGTTCGGTGGTGTTACACCAACACTGCAGTGCTCGGGTGGGCGGTTGGTGGGTGGTGTTACAAGAACACTGCAGTGCTCGGTTTTGCGGGTGGTGGGCGGTGTTACACCAACAATGCAGTGCTCGGGTGGGCGGTTGGTGGGCGGTGTTACACCAACACTGCAGTGGTCGGGTGCGCGGGTGGTGGGCGGTGTTAGACCAAAACTGCAGTGCTCGGTAGAGCGGGTGGTGGGCGGAGTTGCACCACTGCAATGCTCGGGTGGATGGGTGGTGGGCGGCGTTACACCAAGACTGCAGTGGTCGGGTAGGATGGAGGTCGGTGGTGTTACACCAACACTGCAGTGTCTTGAGGGCGGGTGTTGGGTGGTGTTACACCAACACTGCAGTGCTCGGGTGGGCGGTTGGTGGGTGGTGTTACAAAAACACTGCAGTGCTCGGTTGGGCGAGTGGTGGGCGGTGTTACACCAGCAATGCAGTGGTCGGGTGGGCGGATGGTGGGAGGATGGTGGGCGGTGTTACACCAACACGGCAGTGCTCGGGAGGGCGTGTGGTGGGCGGTGTTACACCAACACTGCAGTGTTCGGGTGGGCGGGTGGTGGGCGGTGTTACACCAACACTGCAGTGCTCGGGTGGGAGGGCAGTGTTACACCAACACTGCAGTGTTCGGGTGGGAGGGTGGTGGGCGGTGTTACACCAACATTGCAGTGGTCGGGTGGGCGGATGGTGGGAGGATGGTGGGCGGTGTTACACCAACACGGCAGTGCTCGGGAGGGCGTGTGGTGGGCGGTGTTACACAAACACTGCAGTGGACGGGTGGGCGGGTGGTGGGAGGTGTTACACCAACAATGCACTCGTCGGGGTGGCGGGTGGTGTGTGTTTATACACCAACACTGCAGTGGACGGGTGGGCGGGTGGTGGGCGGATAGTGGGCGGGTGGTCGGCGGTGTTACCCCAACACTGCAGCGCTCGGGAGGGCGGGTGGTGGGCGGTGTTACACCAACACTGCAGTGCTAGGGTGGGCGGGTGTTGAGCCGTGTTACACGAACACTGCAGAGCTCGGTTGGGCGGGTGGAGGGCGGTGTTACACCACTGCAATGCTCGGGTGGGTGGGTGGTGGGCGGTGTTACACCAACACTGCAGTGGTCGGGTGGGCGGGTGTTGAGCGGGTGGTGGGCGGTGTTACACCAACACAGCAGTGCTCGGGTGGGCGGGTGATTGAGCGGGTGGTGGGCGGTGTTACACCAACACTACAGTGCACGGGTGGGCGGGTAGTGGGCGGTGTGACGCCTCTGCAGCGCTCGGGTTTGCGGGTGGTGGGCGGTGTTACACCACTGCAGTGCTCGGGTGGGTGGGTGGTGGGCGTTGTTACACCAACACTGCAGTGGTCGGGTGGGCGGGTGTTGGCTGGTGGTACACATACATTGCAGTGCTCGGGTGGGCGGTTGGTGGGCGGTGTTACACCAACACTGCAGTGCTCGGGTGGGAGGGTGGTCGGTGGTGTTACACAAACACTGCAGTGTTCGGGTGGGCGGTTGGTGGGCGGTGTTACACCAACACTGCAGTGCTCGGGTGGGAGGTTGGTTGTGGTGTTACACCAACACAGCAGTGTTCGGGTGGACGGATGGTGGGCGGTGTTACGAAAACACTGCAGTGTTCGGGTGGGCAGGTGGTGGGCGGTGTTAGACCAAAGCTGCAGTGCTCGGCGGAGTTGCACAACTGGAATGCTCGGGTGGGTGGGTGGTGGGCGGTGTTACGTCACTGCAGAGCTCGGTTGGGCGGGTGGAGGGCGGTGTTACACCACTGCAATGCTCGGGTGGATGGGGGTGGGTGGTGTTACACCAACACTGCAGTGGTCGGGTGGGCGTGTGGTGGGTGGTGTTACACCAACACTGCAGTGGTCGGGAGGGCAGGTGGTGGGTGGTGTTACACCAACACTGCTGTGGTCTTGTGGGTGGGTGGTGGGTGGTGTTACTCAAACGCAGCAGTGGTCGGATGGTAGGCTGTGTTGCACCAACACTGCAGTGCTCGGGTGAGTGGGTGGTGGGGGGTGTTACACCAACACTGCAGTGCTTAGGTGGGCGGGTGGTGGGGGGTGTTACACCAACACTGCAGTGCTCAAGTGGGCAGGTGGTTGGCGGTGTTACCCCACTGCAGTGCTCGTGTGGGTTGGTGGTGGGCTGTGTTACACCAACACTGCAGTAGCCAGGTGGGCGGTTGTTTGGTGGTGTTACACCAACACTGCAGTGCTCTGGTGGGAGGGTGGTCAGTGGTGTTACACCAACACTGCAATGGTCGGATGGGCGCGTGGTGGGCGGTGTTACATCAACACTGCAGTGTTAGGGTGGGCGAGTGTTGGGCGGTGTTACACCAACACTGCAGTGGTCGGGTGGGCGGGTGGTGGGTGGTGTTACACCAACACTGCAGTGCTCGGGTGGGTGGGTGGTGGGCGGCGTTACACCAAGACTGCAGTGGTCGGGTGGGATGGAGGTCGGTGGTGTTACACCAACACTGCAGTGTCTTGTGGGCGGGTGTTGGGTGGTGTTACACCAACACTGCAGTGCTCGGGTGGGCGGTTGGTGGGTGGTGTTACACCAACACTGCAGTGCTCGGGTGGGAGGTTGGTTGTGGTGTTACACCAACACAGCAGTGTTCGGGTGGACAGATGTTGGGCGGTGTTACAAAAACACTGCAGTGTTCGGGTGGGCAGGTGGTGGGCGGTGTTAGACCAAAACTGCAGTGCTCGGTAGAGCGGGTGGTGGGCGGAGTTGCACCACTGCAATGCTCGGGTGGATGGGTGGTGGGCGGCGTTACACCAAGACTGCAGTGGTCGGTTAGGATGGAGGTCGGTGGTGTTACACCAACACTGCAGTGTCTTGTGGGCGGGTGTTGGGTGGTGTTACACCAACACTGCAGTGCTCGGGTGGGCGGTTGGTGGGTGGTGTTTCAAGAACACTGCAGTGCTCGGTTGGGCGGGTGGTGGGCGGTGTTACACCAACAATGCATTGCTCGTGTGGGAGGGAGGTGGGTGGTGTTACACCAACACTGCAGTGTCTGGTGAGCGGGTGTTGGGTGGTGGTACACGAACATTGCAGTGCTCGGGTGGGCGGTTTGTGGATGGTGTTACACGAACACTGCAATGCTCGGTCGGGCGTGTGGTGGGCGGTGTTTCACCAACACTGCAGTGCTAGGGTGGGCGGGTGTTGAGCCGTGTTACGCCACTGCAATGCTTGGGTGGGTGGGGGTGGGTGGTGTTATACCAACTCTGCAGTGGTCGGGTGGGCGGTGTTACATCAAAACTGCAGTGGTCTGTTGGCGTTTGGTGTGCGGTGTTACACCAACACTGCAGTGGTCGGGTGGGCGTGTGGTGGGTGGTGTTACACCAACACTGCAGTGGTCGGGTGGGCGGGGTGTGGGCGGTGTTACATTAACACTGAAGTGCTCGGGTGGGCGGGTGGTGGACGGTGTTACACCAACACTGCAGTGCTCGTGTGGGAGGGCGGTGGGCGGTGGAACACCAACACTGCAGTGGTCGGGTCGGCGGGTGGTAGGCGGGTGCTGGGCGGTGTTACGCCAACACTGCAGTGCTCGCGTGAGCGGGTGGTGGACGGTGTTACACAAACACTGCAGTGCTCGTATTGGCGGGTTGTGGGCGGTGCGACGCCACTGCAGTCCTCTGGTTTCTAAGTTGTGGGCGTTGTTACACCGCTGCAGTGCTCGGGTGGGATGGTGGGGCGCGGTGTTACACCAACACTGCAGTGGCCTGGTTTCCGGTTCATGGGCGGTGTTACACCAACACTGCAGTATTCGGGTTGGTGGGTGGTAGGCGGTGTTACATTAACACTGAAGTGCTCGGGTGGGCGGGTGGTGGGCGGTGTTACACAAACACGGCAGTGCTCGGGAGGGCGGGTGTGTGGACGGTGTTACACCAACACTGCAGTGGCCAGGTGGGCGGTTGGTGGGTGGTGTTACACCAACACTGCAGTGCTCGAATTGAAGGGTGGTCGTTGGTGTTACACTAACATTGCAATGTTCGGATGGGCGCGTGGTGGGCGGTGTTACACCAACACTGCAGTGTTCAGGTGGGCGGGTGGTGGGCGGTGTTACACAAACACTGCAGTGGTCGTGTGGGCGGGTGGTGGGTGGTGTTACACCAACACTGCAGTGGTCGTGTGGGCGGGTGGTGGGTGGTGTTACACCAACACTGCAGTGGTTGGGTGGACAGGTGGTGGTAGATGTTACACCAACGCTGCAGTGGTCGGGTGGGCGGATGGTGGGCGGTGTTTCACCAACACTGCAGTGGTCGGGTGGGTGGGTGTGGGTGGTGTTACACCAACACATCAGTGCTCGAGTGAGCGGGTGGTGAGCTGTGTTACACCAACACTGCATTGGACAGGTTGGCTGGTGGTGGGTGGTGTTACACCAACACTGCAGTGCTTAGGTGGGCAGGTGGTGGGCAGTGTTACACCAGCACTGCAGTGCTCGGGTGGGCGGGTGGTGGGCGGTGTTACACCAACACTGCAGTGTTCGGGTGGGCGGGTGTGTGTGCGGTGTTATGCCACTGCAGTGCTCAAGTGGGCGGGTGGTGGGCGTTGTTACACCACTGCAGAGCTCGTGTAGGTTGGTGGTGGGCTGTGTTATACCAACTCTGCAGTTGTCGGGTGGGCGGTTGGTGGGCGGTGTTACACCAATGCTGCAGTGCTCGGGTGGTAGGGTGGTGGGTTGTGTTACACCAACACTGCAGTGCTCGGGTGGGTGGGTGGTCGTTGGTGTTAAACGAACAATGAAGTGTTCGGGTGGGCCGGTGGTTTGCGGTGTTACACCAACAATGCAGTGGTCGGGTGGGCGGTTGGTGGGCGGTATTACACCAACACTGCAGTGCTCGGTTGGGAGGGTGGTGGGTGGTGTTACACCAACACTGCAATGGACGGGTTGGCGTGTGGTGGGTGGTGTTACACCAACACTGCAGTGGTCGGGTGGGTGGGTGGTGGGTTGTGTTACACCAACACTGCAGTGGTCTGGTGGGTGGGTGGTGGGTGGTGTTACACCAACACTGCAGTGGTCAGGTGGGCGGATGGTATGCGGTGTTGCACCAACACTGCAGTGCTTGGGTGGGTAGGTGGTGGGCGGTGTTAACCAACACATCAGTGCTCGTGTGAGCGGGTTGTGAGCTGTGTTACACCAACACTGCATTGAACGGGTTGGTGGATTGTGGGTGGTGTTACACCAATACTGCAGTGCTTAGGTGGGCGGGAGGTGGGCGGTGTTACACAAACCCTGCAGTGTTCGGGTGGGTGTGTGTGTGTGCAGTGTTACACCACTGCAGTGCTCGCGTGGGTGGGTGGTGGGCTGAGTTACAATAACACTTCAGTGGTCGGGTGGGCGGTTGGTGGGCGGTGTTACACCAACACTGCAGTGCTCCTGAGGCAGGGTGGTGGGTCGTGTTACACCTACACTGCAGTGCTCGGGTGGACAGGTGGCCGGTGGTGTTGCACCAACACTGCAGTGGTCGGGTGGGCGCGTGGTGGGCGGTGTTACACCAACACTGCAGTTCTCGGGTGGGCGAGTGGTGGGCGGTGTTACACCAACACTGCATTACTTAGGTGGGCAGGTGGTGGGCCATGTTACACCAGCACTGCAGTGTTTGGGTGGGCGGGTGATGGGCGGTGTTACACCAACACTGCAGTGCTCGGGTGGGCAGTTGCTGGGCAGTGTTACACCAACACTGCAGTGCTCAGGTGGGCGGGTGTTGGGCGGTGTTATGCCACTGCAGTGCTCGGGTGGACGGTAGGTGGGCTGTGTTACACCAATGCAATGCCTTCTCCCTGAAAGCTGGCTGCCTTGGATCAAACGTCTAGCGCAAGCTGGATGCCAGGGTATTGTCCAGTGTGGTGAGATTGGTATAGCACTGCGTACCTTGTTCCAAGGTTCGTAGGTTCGAGTCTCCTTCAGCCAGAGATCAGTGTTTGTGTATATTTCGCCTCCTCTTGCGAATTCCTTGCATTTTTAAACTCTCTATAAGGCTAATGCATGCAGGGGATGAGATGAAAAGCTGAAAGCCTTCTCCTTGAAAGCTGAATGCCTTGGATCAAACGACTAGCGCAAGCTAGACGCCAGGGTATTGTCCAGTGTGGGTAGATTGGAAAAGCACTGCGTACCTTGTCCTAAGGTTCGTAGGTTCGAGTCTCCTTCAGCCAGAGAAAAGTGTTCGTGTATATTTCGCCTGCTCTTGCGAATTCCTTGCATTGTTCAATTCTCTAGTAAGGCTGATGCATGCAGGGGATGAGGTGAAAAGCTGTAAGCCTTCTCCCTGAAAGCTGGCTGCCTTGGATCAAAGGTGTAGTGTAAACTACACGCCAAGGTATTGTCCAGTGTGGGTAGATTGGCAAAGCACTGTGTACCTTGTCCTAAGGTTCGTAGGTTCGAGTCTCCAGCATATATATATATATATATATATATATATATATATATATATATATATATATATATATATATATATATATATATATATATATATATATATATATATATGCAAAACAACCACTCTGAAAGAATAGAGAAATTCCAAGTGCTTTCGTGACTACTCACATTATCAAGGATCTATGAAAGTAAAGCATCCAAGGAAGCTATATAAGGGGTCTGGCCAGCACCTCACTATCAGATCCCACAACGGTTAAACACCTGACGCACGCCGACCCAACTTGGATAGGTCCTTTGCACAACTCACCACACAAACTATTCTACCCAAGAAAATTTAAAAATTATTTGTCCAGTGTATTATTAAATTCTTCCCAAATTCTACTAATTATAAATGGATCTAATTTATATAAACCAAAGGAAATATTCATATTATTGTCAAAACTGCTTTTTATGAAACAAGATTCAATTATATTTCTGTCGACCATGGACTTGCTTGATACTATTTTCTCAACTTTTTGAAAATCATATGGATGGTTAAAATCTCTTACATGAATAAATAGAGCATTGGAATCTTGTCCAGTTCTAATGCTATATTTATGTCGTTTTAATCTTAGTTCGAGATTTTTACCAGTTTGACCGTAATAAACTTTATCGCAAATTTTACAAGGAATCTTATAGACACATCCATCAGCATTTTGGGGGGAATTCTTTATCAAAAGTTTTTTTACTGTATCAAGATTTTTGAATACAACTTTAATATTAAAAGTCTTAAGAAGAGAAGGCATATCAACCAAGTTTTCATGGTAAGGGAGAACCAACATATTTTTAGTTGAATAAGGCTGGTTATCCCTTTTTGATATATGGTTGATATGCCTTCTCTTCTTAAGACTTTTAATATTCAAGTTGTATTCAAAAATCTTGATACAGTAAAAAAACTTTTGATAAAGAATTCCCCCCAAAATGCTGATGGATGTGTCTATAAGATTCCTTGTAAAATTTGCGATAAAGTTTATTACGGTCAAACTGGTAAAAATCTCAAATTAAGATTAGAACAACATAAATATAGCATTAGAACTGGACAAGATTCCAATGCTCTATTTATTCATGTAAGAGATTTTAACCATCCAATTGATTTTCAAAAAGTTGAGAAAGTAGTATCAAGCAAGTCCATGGTCGACAGGAATATAATTGAATCTTGTTTCATAAAAAGCAGTTTTGACAATAATATGAATATTTCCTTTTGGTTTATATAAATTAGATCCATTTATAATTAATAGAATTTGGGAAGAATTTAATAACACACTGGACGAATAATTTTTAAATTTTCTTGGGTAGAATAGTTTGTGGGGTGAGTTGTGCAAAGGACTTATCCAAGTTGGGTCGGCGCACGTCAGGTGTTTAACCGTTGTGGGATCTGATAGTGAGGTGCTGGCCAGATACCTTATATAGCTTCCTTGATGCTTTACTTTCATAGTTCCTTGATAATGTGAGTAGTCACGAAAGCGCTTGGAATTTCTCTATTCTTTCAGAGTGGTTGTTTTGCATATTTTGAAATCACCTGTTTACTGTGATCTTATTGCATATATATATATATACATATATATATATATATATATATAAATATATATATATATATATATATATATTTATATATATATATGTATATATATATATATATATATATATATATATATATATATATATATATATATATATATATATATATATATATATATATATATATATATCTATGTATATATATATATATATATATATATATATATATATATATATATATATATATATATATATATATATATATATATATATATGTACATATATATATATATACATATATATATATATATATGTATATATCTATATATATAAATATATATATATACATATATCTATGTATATATATACATATATATATATAAATATATATATATACATATATATATGTATATATATACATATCTATGTATATATATATATATATATATATATATATATATATATACATACATATATATATATATATATATATATATATATATATATATATATATATATATATATATATATATATATATATATATATATATATATATATATATATATATATATATATATATATATGCAATAAGATCACAGTAAACAGGTGATTTAAAATATGCAAAACAACCACTCTGAAAGAATAGAGAAATTCCAAGCGCTTTCGTGACTACTCACATATATATATATTATCCATAGTTCCTTGATAATGTGAGTAGTCACGAAAGCGCTTGGAATTTCTCTATTCTTTCAGAGTGGTTGTTTTGCATATATACACACATATATATATATATATATATATATATATATATATATATATATATATATATATATATATATATATATATATATATTTATATATAGGTAAAATATATATGTAGGTAAAATGGTGGGATAAAGATAGAAATGTTAAAAGCAGGTGGGGATATAGTTTTGGAGTGGTTGGCGCAATTTTTTAATAAATGTATGGAAGAGGGTAAGGTACCTAGGGATTGGCAGAGAGCATGCATAGTTCCTGTGTATAAAGGCAAAGGGGATAAAAGAGTGTGCAAAAATTATAGGGGGATAAGTCTGCTGAGTATCTGGTAAAGTGTATGGTAGAGTTATTATTGAAAGAATTAAGAGTAAGACGGAGAATATGATAGCAGGTGAACAGGGAGGCTTTAGGAAAGGTAGGGGGTGTGTGGACCAGGTGTTTACAGTGAAACATATAAGTGAACAGTATTTAGATAAGGCTAAAGAGGTCTTTGTGGCATTTATGGATTTGGAAAAGGCGTATGACAGGGTGGATAGTGGGGCAATGTGGCAGATGTTGCAAGTGTATGGTGTAGGAGGTAGGTTACTGAAAGCAGTGAAGAGTTTTTACGAGGATAGTGAGGCTCAAGTTAGAGTATGTAGGAAAGTGGGAAATTATTTCCCAGTAAAAGTAGGCCTTAGAAAAGGATGTGTGATGTCACCGTGGTTGTTTAATATATTTATAGATGGGGTTGTAAGAGAAGTAAATGCGAGGGTCTTGGCAAGAGGCGTGGAGTTAAAAGATAAAGAATCACACACAAAGTGGGAGTTGTCACAGCTGCTCTTTGCTGATGACACTGTGCTCTTGGGAGATTCTGAAGAGAAGTTGCAGAGATTGGTGGATGAATTTGGTAGGCTGTGCAAACGAAGAAAATTAAAGGTGAATACAGGAAAGAGTAAGGTTATGAGGATAACAAAAAGATTAGGTGATGAAAGATTGAATATCAGATTGGAGGGAGAGAGTATTGAGGAGGTGAATGTATTCAGATGTTTGGGAGTGGATGTGTCAGCGGATGGGTCTATGAAAGATAAGGTGAATCATAGAATTGATGAGGGGTAAAGGGTGAGTTGTGCACTTAGGAGTCTGTGGAGACAAAGAACTTTGTCCTTGGAGGCAAAGAGGGGAATAAATGAGAGTATAGTTTTACCAACGCTCTTATATGGGTGTGAAGCATGGGTGATGAATGTTGCAGCGAGGAGAAGGCTGGAGGCAGTGGAGATGTCATGTCTGAGGACAATGTGTGGTGTGAATATAATGCAGAGAATTCGTAGTTTGGAAGTTAGGAGGAGGTGCAGGATTACCAAAACTGTTGTCCAGAGGGGTGAGGAAGGGTTGTTGAGGTGGTTCGGACATGTAGAGAGAATGGAGCGAAACAGAATGACTTCAAGAGTGTATCAGTC
>NW_027196864.1:7500-15000 GCF_038502225.1 Cherax quadricarinatus
TCATGTTCCTCGTCCGTGTCTCTCCTTCATGCTCCTCGTCCGTGTCTCTTCATATTCCCCGTCCGTGTCTCTCCTGCATGTTCCTCGTCCGTGTCTCTCCATGTTCCTCGTCCGTGTCTCTCCTTCATGCTTCTTGTCCGTGTCTCTTCACATTCCCCGTCCGTGTCTCTCCTTCATGTTCCTCGTCCTTGTCTCTCGTTCATGCTCATCGTCCGTGTCTCTTCATATTCCCCGTCCGTGTCTCTCCTTCATGTTCCTTTTCCGTGTCTCTCCTTCATGCTCCTCGTCCGTGTCTCTCCATATTCCCCGTCCGTGTCTCTCCTTCATGTTCCTCGTCCGGGTCTCTCCTTCATGTTCCTCGTCCGTGTCTCTCCTTCATGCTCCTTGTCCGTGTCTCTTCATATTCCCCGTCCGTGTCTCTCCTTCATATTCCTCGTCCGTGTCTCTCCTTCATGTTCCTCGTCCGTGTCTCTTTCATATTCTTTGTTCGTGTCTCTCCTTCATATTCCTCGTCCGTGTCTCCTTCATACTAATCGTCCGTGTCTCTCCTTCATGTTCCTCGTCCGTGTCTCTCCTTCATATTCCTCGTCCGTGTCTCTCCTTCATGCTCCTCGTCCGTGTCTCTTCACATTCCCCGTCCGTGCCTCTCCTTCATGTTCCTCGTCCGTGTCTCTCCTTCATATTCCTCGTCCGTGTCTCTTCATATTCCCCGTCCGTGTCTCTCCTTCATGTTCCTCGTCCGTGTCTCTCCTTCATGCTCCTCGTCCGTGTCTCTTCATATTCCCCGTCCGTGTCTCTCCTGCATGTTCCTCGTCCGTGTTTCTCCATGTTCCTCGTCCGTGTTTCTCCTTCATGCTCCTTGTCCGTGTCTCTTCACATTCCCCGTCCGTGTCTCTCCTTCATGTTCCTCGTCCTTGTCTCTCGTTCATGCTCATCGTCCGTGTCTCTTCATATTCCCCGTCCGTGTCTCTCCTTCATGTTCCTCCTCCGTGTCTCTCTTTCATATTCCTCGTCCGTGTCTCCTTCATACTAATCGTCCGTGTCTCTCCTTCATGTTCCTCGTCCGTGTCTCTCCTTCATGCTCCTCGTCCGTGTCTCTTCATATTCCCCGTCCGTGTCTCTCCTTCATATTCCTCGCCCGTGTCTCTCCTTCATTCTCCTCGTCCGTGTCTCTTCATATTCCCAGTCCGTGTCTCTCCTTCATATTCCTCGCCCGTGTCTCTCCTCGTCCGTGCCTCTCCTTCATATTCCTCGTCCGTGTCTCTCCTTCATGCTCCCCGTCCGTGTCTCTTCACATTCCCCGTCCGTGCCTCTCCTTCATGTTCCTCGTCCGTGTCTCTCCTTCATGCTCCTCGTCCGTGTCTCTTCACATTCCCCGTCCGTGTCTCTCCTTCATATTCCTCGTCCGTGTCTCTCCTTCATGCTCCTCGTCCGTGTCTCTTCATATTCCCCGTCCGTGTTTCTCCTTCATGTTCCTCGTCCGTGTCTCTCCTTCATGCTCCTCGTCCGTGTCTCTTCATATTCCCCGTCCGTGTCTCTCCTGCATGTTCCTCGTCCGTGTCTCTCCTTCATGCTCCTTGTCCGTGTCTCTTCACATTCCCCGTCCGTGTCTCTCCTTCATGTTTCTCGTCCTTGGATCTCGTTCATGCTCCTCGTCCGTGTCTCTTCATATTCCCAGTCCGTGTCTCTCCTTCATATTCCTCGCCCGTGTCTCTCCTTCATGCTCCTCGTCCGTGTCTCTTCATATTCTCCGTCCGTGTCTCTCCTTCATGTTCCTCGTCCGTGTATCTCCTTCATGTTCCTCGTCCGTGTCTCTCCTTCATGCTCCTCATCCGTGTCTCTTCATATTCCCCGTCCGTGTCTCTCCTTCATATTCCTCGTCCGTGTCTCTACTTCATGTTCCTCGTCCGTGTCTCTTTCATATTCTTTGTTCGTGTCTCTCCTTCATATTCCTCGTCCGTGTCTCCTTCATACTAATCGTCCGTGTCTCTCCTTCATATTCCTCGTCCGTGTCTCTCCTTCATGTTCCTCGTCCGTGTCTCTTTCATATTCTTTGTCCGTGTCTCTCCTTCATATTCCTCGTCCGTGTCTCTTTCATATTCATTGTCCGTGTCTCTCCTTCATAATCATCGTCCTTGTCTCTCCTTCAAGTTCCTGGACTCAGGTGACGGACTCATGATGGAAGATGTGGCAGGTTCTGTTCTGTTCCTGGCATCATATCTGATGACCTGCCATTCCCCAGATGCTGTATGACCAGTGTGGTCTGTGCTAACCCTGCACAGCCGAGTTAGCACGCAAAATCTCTCTCCGTCAGTTAACATCCAGCTAGTTAGTTTCAACCTGACGCTTCGCCAGATCACATTAACAGTGAACCCAGAGTTATTCTTTGATAATGCCATATACTGGAATATTGGAGGGTCTATATATGACAAACACCAATGGAGTATTATCATGGGGGAGGGCTAAACCCTTAGGGATTACAGAGCGCCTGTGTGGGGGGGGGCGGGGATGGAAGGCATTCAGGCTTATTTCAGGGAATTGGAGCACAGATCCAATTCCCAAGATCAAGAGCCCCTCACCAGCACCAAGGAACCTCCTTTGAGATGAAATACCAATGGAAGAAAACTAGCCAAATTTCTAATATGGCTGAATATTAGACCTGTGGCTAGAATTTAATATATTATATATGAAGCATGACTCTTATAATCTATGATCTACTCACAAATGTAACACACTGAGTGTCCAGGGTTAGATCCCCGGTACGGGTGAAGACGTTGAGCATGTTTCCTTACACCTGCTGAACCTGTTCACCTAGCAGTAAGTAGGTACCTGGGTGTTAATCGACTGTTGTGGGTGGCATCCTAGGGGGTTGAAGTACACCTCAGACAGGGCTGGGCTTCGAAATGAGCTGTGATAGGATAACAGCTCTAAACCTGTAAAATTTATTTGTGTAAAAAAAAAAAAATTAGTCCTCATTGTGGACTCTAAGATCACCAGCTAATACCTCTCCCATGTGGCATCTGAAGTACAGCTTACAAAAAAATACAAGATAACTAGTTTGGTTTAACTGCAAGGAAGCTGTATAATAAGCCATGGAAACCCGTCACGCTACTGACGCCGCCTACCTTGCGGTTAGTGAAAGTACATCACCTTCACTAATCGTGTGTTTGTGGGGTCCAAAACCTGAGAGTTCTGGGAGTAACTCACCGTGTTATGAGCTCAGAGGCCAGCACGAGTAAGTCAGCGGTCGCTGCTGCCGTGCTAACATTTAGACGACTCGATTCGATTCGATAAGGCTTGTGATGCAGTGCTTGTGAGGTCACTGAGGGAGACCTAACTCCAGTAAATTGTCACACACCTTGCCTTGGCAAATAGCTGTCAGACACGCCTCTCGGCTTAAGATTCGAGTGGAGCTGCTCCCGGTGTGTAGAGCTCTTGGGCTAGAGGTTCTGGCAGACCTGCTGCCTGTGTGTAGAGCTCGGGAGAGGGCTGCTGGAGAGTCTCTGGAAGAGACTCTGTTGGAGACACTGGGCAGAGTACTGGCTGGAGCAGTGCTCGGCTGTGTAGGTCTTGGGACCTGTGGCTAGTGTGCGACTGAGTTCCTGTGGTGAACTGTCCTCTGAACTATATTGTAAGTTATACTCTGTTTCGTCAGTTGACTGTATTCCTTGTCTCACTGCTAATGTATATAATCTCCATTTATCTAAATCCAATAGTATTCTCCTGTTCCCAAATATATTATTGTACAAGGACTTAATAATAAACTATGTTTGAGTGGAATAGTAATATTCACTGTCCCCATTATTTATTCTTTTATTCATTATTTTATTTCAAGTACTGAGAGGGTGAGAAGTGTGGTGATAGAGATAATGAGAGGTGATGATCTAGTTGCAGTGACCTCACATTACCTCTGCTCATCACTCGACTCAACTCTCCTGCCCTTTACTCCCTTATTCCCTTTATTCCCCAATTATCCGTTCGTTCCCATTACCCCCTACATGACAGCATGACAGGCTTACCGGTACTTCCGGCCCGGGTCTTGTCTAGTTGGTGACCCGGCGGACTTCAGACACCTTCAGACCAGTAAGCTAAGATCAAGAGCTACCAAACCTTTCTGTGTCCTTTTACGCACAATCTTGTCTCACTGCTGCTATAGTGTTGGCACCACACAACGAGTTATCTTGTGATATAATCGTGCCAGGTGATTTTTCCTCTTACTATTATGCCAAAAAAACAAAATCAGCCCCGATACATAGAGGCTAGTGGGACACCCCATCAGCACCATTTTTCTACCTCTAGTTACGTAGAGGCTGGGGAGGGGCCACCCCAGCAGCACCATTTTCCTCTTCAAGTAGCACAGAGGCTAATGGGTCACTCCAGTAGCACAATTTTCCACTTCCAGTTACACAGAGGCTAGTAGGCCACCCCAGCAGCACCATTTAACACTTCAAGTTACACAGAGGCTAGTGGGCCACCCCAGCAGCACCATTTTCCACTTCCAGTTACACAGAGGCTAGTGGGCCACCCCGACAACACCATTTTCCACTTCCAGCTACACAGAGGCTAGTGGGCCACCCCGGCAGCACCATTTTCCACTTCTAGTATCACTCCGCACTCTGTCATCCACGGTATAACTTTAATATTAAGAATTGTAACAAAAATAAGGTTACTGAATATAGTGAACTTATCCCACTTGAAGTCTGTGTTTTTTTTGTTTGGACGATACTAACATTATCAAACATAATATGAACTGTAGCTTAAAATCCTGATTTGAGAATAATTAAAAAAAAATGCAAAAAATTATTGTTGTTATTATTCTTATTATGAGGAGAGCTAAACCTGTGGGCCACTCAGCAAGCCAGACAAGTTATCAAGTTGTATTTATTACCTGAGATAATATAATAACTGCGTCATTCGCTTATTACAACATTCCTTGTTAATTACATTCTAATTTTGTTAGACAGTAGTGTTGCAACAACTATGTGGTGTACCACTCCCTGTGCTTGCAATCACTGCTATCAAGTATGTGTTTCTTTGTACTCGTGTGTTTTAGGTCAGTGATGAATATTGTCATTAGAAAAATTGATATAATATGGGCAGCTCTCTCTGACCGGTCTTCTCCAGGCTTTATATAGTATGATATTATGTAAGTGGATATAGTACAGCAGAGTTCATTGCAGCTTTACTTTCTTGTTAACCAATATAAAAATACTTTCCTCTGTTATTTAAAAAGTTTAAGTCATCATTTTGATCAGATTAACGAAAGAGAAACATGGGTAATGTCAGTGTACACTCAGACTGTACAGTCCATAACAACCCCATCACTCTGCAATTCAAAATACTTGACTATTCAGAATTGTTAACACAAAAAAAAGAAACATTCAATAGTAGTTACTATAGGGTCAATAAAGCAAATTTAAGAAACTCAGTCTTCACTAATACTAAACTGTGTTTATCCCTTACTACAAAACTATCTAAGAACATGAAAAATAAAACCTCAATAATTTAAAAAGCGACTCACTTTAAATGTCTGGTGAGTGCGAAGCTTCATGCAGAGTGTAAACAATCATATATAAAATATGCAGATAATAATTTAATCGCTGTGTTAGTAATTTACAATGTCTTCTGTTTTTTATTCTACTTTCTCTCTTCCCATCTAACAAACTGACACCTTAATACCTTAATATGTGTTACCTTTAACACGAATTCAGCAAAAAGCATTCTCACGGGCTGGGTACGTTGGTGGTTGGTCGTTTGTTTGTGTTCGGTGATTGCTATATATCACTGGCTAATCGTTTCAGTATATCACTACAAACTGGCATAGTGCCAGACAAGTGGAAAATGGCAAATGTAATACCTATTTACAAGGCAGGTGACAGGTCCTTAGCTTCGAACTATAGACCAATAAGCCTTACCTCCATAGTGGGAAAATTTATGGCATCAGTAATTGCCGAAGCAATTCGCAGCCATCTTGAAAGCCATAAATTGAATAATGAATCTGAACACGGTTTTACAAAGGGCGTTCATGTCTTACGAATTTGCTAACTTTTTCTCTAGGGTATTTGAGAAGGTAGATCATGGTATTGAATATGATATTGTGTATATGGACTTCAGTAAGGCTTTCGATAGAGTTCCACATCAGAGGCTATTGAGGAAACTTAAGGCACATGGAATAGGAGGAGAATTTTTTTTTCTGGGTAGAGGCATGGTTGCCAAATAGACAGCAGAAAGTTTGCATAAATGGAGAGAAATCAGAATGAGGGCACATTACAAGCAGTATTCCACATGGGTCAGTGTTGGGCCCCTTGTTCACAATTTACATATACGACAAAGATGAGGGAATGAATAGCGACATAAACAAATTTGCTGATGACACCAAAATAGGAGGTCCAATTCATTCTAATCAGGGAATCAAAGCACTCCAGGATGATGTAGTGGCCAGAGAAGTGGCAGACGCAGTTTAATATAGACAAATGAATAGTTCTAAACATTGAACAGGAAAATAACCATGCCACATATAAAAATAAACTAAGTAATGTAGATCTTAATATTACTGATTGCGAAAAGGATTTAGGAGTTCTGGTTAGCAATAATCTGAAATCATGACAACAGTGCATAGGTGTTAGCAAAGCTAACAGAATCCATGGCTTCATATCAAGAAATATATATAATTGAAGTCCTCAGGTTGTTCTTCAACTCTGTATATCTTTGGTTAGGGTTCATTTAAATTATGCGTCACAGTTTTGGTGACCGTATTACAGAATGGATATAAATGCACTGGAAAACGTACAAAGGAGGATGACAAAGTTGATCCCATGAATCAGAAATCTTCCCTATGAGAATAGACTGAGGGCCCGAAATCTGCACTCTCTAGAAAGACGTAGAATTAGGGGGGATATGATTGAGGTGTAAAAATGGAAAAAAAGGAATAAATAAAGAGGATGTAAATAGCGTGCTATAGATACATAGCCTAGACAGGACTCGCAGCAGTGGCTTTAAGTTGGAAAAATATCAATTTCAGGAAGGATTTAGGAAAGCGCTGATTTGGTAATAGAGTTGTGGATGAGTGGAACAAACTCCCGAGTACAGTTATAGAGACTGATACGTTGTGTAGTTTTAAAAATAGCTTAGATAAATACATGAGTGGGTGTGAGTTGGACCTGTCTAACTTGTGCTACTAGGTCAGATGCCGTGTTCCTTTCTTAAGTGAATATGACCTGACCTGATTAGGTCGGTAGGAGACTTGGACCTGCTTGCATGGGCCAGTAGGCCTGTTGCAGTGTTCCTTCTTTCTTACGTCCATATGCAACATATAGGTGAACAGAATTTAGATAAGGGTAAAGAGGTTTATGTGATATTTATGGATATGGAAAAGAAGTATGACAGGGTGGATATGAGCGAAATGTGGCAGATGTTGCAAATGTATGGAATAGGAGGTAGGTTACTGAAATCAGTGAAAAGGTTTTACGAGGATAGTGAGGCTCAGGTTAGAGTATGTAG
>NW_027196864.1:20000-65000 GCF_038502225.1 Cherax quadricarinatus
AAAATCACCATAAACTAAGATCAACACCCACATGCCACAACCCTCATCACCCACATCACCCACACCTCACAATTTTTTTTTCTCGTTTTAACTAATTTCATCAGAAAAAGTCACAACAACAACAAACTTATAACGTCTTTTCGGTATCTCTAGTTCGACAACAACACCCACAACCCACAATTTTTTTCTCGTTTTAACTAATTTCATCAGAAAAAGGCACTTATAACATCTTTTTTTCGGTATCTCTAGTTCGACAACAACACCCACAACACCCACATCCCACAACACCCACAACCAACACACCCACACCCCACTACACACAACCCACTTTTCTCGATATCTCTAGTTCGACAACAACACCCCACAATCACACAACAACCCACATCCCACAACACCCACATCCCACAATTTTTTTTTTCTCGTTTTAACTAACAAAATACAACACAAAGACATTTTTCTCACATTTCATCAAAAAGTCACCACCCACAACTTATAACCACTTTTCAGCATCTCTAGTTCGACAAACATTACCCACAACCCTCATCAATTACCAATTTATTCACATTTTTTTCCCCTTCTTTTTACTGAATCTTACACATTTCCTCATCCACATCATCCCTAAAACATCCTTCCTTATTCATTCCGTATATCTCCTAGAGTTGTTTTAAGCCCGACGGGCCCATCACGACGTAGGAGCCAGAGCAACCATCACCACTCCAACACCACCTACTACACTCTGGCTCCTAATGTCATGATGGGCCCGTCGGGGTTAAAACAACTCTAGGAGATATACGGAATGAATAAGGAAGGATGTTTTAGGGATGATGTGGATGAGGAAATGTGATATGCAACATAAATGCGGTATGAATGTCTTAGATTTGGTGTGTATGTCTCATGTCTTAAATTTGTGATTGAAATGTATAAGATGTGGGTGATATGGAAATGGTGATCGTGATTTTTGTGTGAATAATTATAAAAAATGTGTGTTTTCTGTGATCTTGGTGGTGGGGTCATAAAATCTGGTAATCGTCTTGGATATAGTGTTCTTAGATAATGTAGGGTACAACAGGTTGAAACAAGGTGGGTTGGGTGTGATGTTACCAACCAGCAAGTAACACAATGGGAGTGTGACGTCACTGGAGGTGAGCTCGTCGGTCCTGTGAGGTGTGACATCGTGTGTTGGTGGTAGTGAGGTGAGTGCGCTTAGATATTGTCAAATATGATTTTTTTTGTGTGTGAAATGTTTATAAAAATGAGTGTTTTCTGTGATATTAGTGATTTTTGAGGTAAGTGAACATGGGTGATTGTAGTTGGTGGTTGTCTTAGATTATGTGTGTGTGTACAAGATATGTTTTCAGTTGATGGTGATCATGTACTAAGTGTTTGCGTATTAGGTTTGTGTTCATGCTTTTTTTTTATGCGCCAAATGAGGAGAGAGTTCTTGGTTATAGTGATTTGAGGGGATTTCTATAAAAAGGATGTTGGATGGTGATGTTAAACTTAGTTTCTGGTGATTTTGACGGTGATTTGGTAGTAATCAGTAGTGTTTTGGGAGTATTCGGAGGTGTTTGATGGTGTTTTTTGAAGGTGTTCAAATGATGTGCAGAGTATTTTTTGAAGAAGATCAGTGGTGTTCAGAGTTGGTTCAAAGTTAGTCAGTGTGTTAGATATGGTAATGTCTCATGACATAAGTGTCTGAGTTAGTTTTTGTGTTAATGTTGTAAAGTCTGGAGACTGAGGGAGTAGTATGGTGGATGTGTTGTAATTTCAGTTAATGAAATGTGTAAGTGTAGATAAATTAGAGATGATAAATCTTATTTGGGAGTAATCAAAATGATATTTTGGAAGTGCTTCAGTGTTGTTTGGAAATGTTCGAAGGTGTTTATGTGAGTATTCAAATGATTTATGAGAGTGTTCGAAGTAATCTTGGGGTTGTTCTGTAGTGAGATGATAAAGGTTGTGGATGAGAGATATTGAGAAAAGGTGGTCTCAAATGATGTATGAGAGTGTTTTGAAGGTGTTCAAAGTAAAGTGTGTGTGTGTGTGTGTGTGTGTGTGTGTGTGTGTGTGTGTGTGTGTGTGCGTGTGTGTTAGGTGGTCATAGAGTTTTGTGAATATCATGGTTACAGTGATTTCAGTGTATTTGAGTTAGGTTAGGTTAGGTTAGGTTAGGTTAGGTTAGGTTAGGTTAGGTTAGGTTAGGTTAGGTTAGGTTAGGTTAGGTTAGGTTGGGTTAGGATAGGTTCGGTTAGGTTAGGTTAGGTTAGGTTAGGCTAGGTTAGGATAGGTTCGGTTAGGTTAGGTTAGGTAAGGTTAGGCTAGGTTAGGTTAGGATAGGTTAGGTTAAGTTAGGTAGGGTACAACAGGTTGAAACAAGGTGGGTTGGGTGTGATGTTACCAACCACCAAGTAACACAATGGGAGTGTGACGTCACTGGAGGTGAGCTCGTCGGTCCTGTGAGGTGTGACATCGTGTGTTGGTGGTAGTGAGGTGAGTGCGCTTAGATATTGTCAAATATGATTTTTTTTGTGTGTGTGAAATGTTTATAAAAATGAGTGTTTTCTGTGATATTAGTGATTTTTGAGGTAAGTGAACATGGGTGATTGTAGTTGGTGGTTGTCTTAGATTATGTGTGTGTACAAGATATGTTTTCAGTTGATGGTGATCATGTACTAAGTGTTTGCGTATTAGGTTTGTGTTCATGCTTTTTTTTTATGCGTCAAATGGGGAGGGAGTTCTTGGTTATAGTGATTTGAGGGGATTTCTATAAAAAGGATGTTGGATAGTGATGTTAAACTTAGTTTCTGGTGATTTTGACGGTGATTTGGTAGTAATCAGTAGTGATTTGGGAGTATTCGGAGGTGTTTGATGGTGTTTTTTTGAAGGTGTTCAAATGATGTGCAGAGGGTGTTCAAAGTAAAGTGATGTGTGTGTGTGTGTGTGTGTGTGTGTGTGTGTGTGTGTGTGTGTGTGTGTGTGTGTGTGTGTGTGTGTGTGTGTGTGTGTGTGTGTGTGTGTGTGTGTGTGTGTGTGTGTGTGTGTGTGTAGATGATTATCTTAAATCTACCTTGGGTGTGAACCGCATTACATGGTGTCGTCGGAGGGGGAAGGGGTGTACAAAAAAAATCATGACGCAATACTTTTGGGGTAGGGCATATAAGCTCAAGGAGTCTCTCAGAGCGAGGAATGTGTTTCTGTTCGGAAATCGAGTAAATATTTCTACCATTGAGTGTGTTTACCAACAAGAAAATAATGTTCGATTTTAAGATAAAGTTTTCAAAACTAATTTGGAAATATCCAAAAATGGAGTCGTTCAAAGTAATTCTGGAGTACTCTAATGTATTTTGGAAGTGTTCCATGTGTGTGTGTGTGTGTGTGTGTGTGTGTGTGTGTGTGTGTGGTCATACAGTTTTGTGAATATCTTGGTTACAGTGATTTTAGTGGATTTGAGTTAGGTTAGGATAAGGTAGGTGAGGTTAGGTTAGGGTAGGTAAGGTTAGGTTAGGTTAAGGTTAGGTTAGGTTAGGTTAGGCTAAATTAGGTGAGGTTAGGTTAGGTTAGGTTAGGTTAGGTTAGGTTAGGTTAGGTTAGGTTAGTCAGGTTAGGTTAGGTTAGGTTAGGTTAGGTTCGGTTAGGTTAGGTTAGGTTAGGTTAGGTTAGGTTAGGTTAGGTTTAGGTTAGTTTAGGTTATAGGTTAGGTTAGGTTAGGTTAGGTTAGGTTAGGTTAGGTTAGGTTAGGTTAGGTTAGGTTAGGTTAGGTTAGGTTAGGGTAGGTTAGGTTAGGTTAGGTTAGGTTAGGTTAGGTTAGGTTACGTTAGGTTAGGTTTAGGTTAGGTTTAGGTTAGGATAGGTTAGGTTTAGGTTAGGTTAGATTTAGAGTAAGTATGGTTAGGTTAGGTTAGGTTAGGTTAGGTTAGGTTAGGTTAGGTTAGGTTAGGTTAGGTTAGGTTAGGTTAGGTTAGGTTAGGTTAGGTTAGGTTAGGGTTAGGTTAGGTTAGGTTAGGTTAGGTTAGGTTAGGCTAGGTTAGGTTAGGTTAGGTTAGGTTTGGTTAGGTTAGGTTAGGTTAGGTTAGGTTAGGTTAGGTTAGGTTAGGTTAAGATAGGCTAGGTTAGGTTAGGGTAGTTTAGGTTAGGTTAGGTTAGGTTAGGTTTAGGTTAGGTTAGGTTAGGTTAGGTTAGGTTAGGTTAGGTTAGGTTAGGTTAGGTTAGGTTAGGTTAGGTTAGGTTAGGTTAGGTTAGGTTAGGTTAGGTTAGGTTAGGTTAGGTTAGGTTAGGTTAGGTTAGGTTAGGGTTGGTTAGGTTAGGTTAGGTTAGGTTAGGGTTAGTTAGGTTAGGTGAGGGTAGGTTAGGGTTAGGTTAGGTTAGGTTAGGTTAGGTTAGGTGGGTGTGTGTGTGTGTGTGTGTGTGTGTGTGTGTGTGTGTGTGTGTGTGTGTGTGTGTGTGTGTGTGTGTGTGTTAGGTGGTTATAGAATTTTGTGAATATCTTGGTTACATTGATTTTTAGTGGATTTGAGATGGGTGATGAGATGCATTTGTGGATGTGAAATGTGATTTTGTGTTTGTTCAGAAGAGGTGTGATGGGAAACGGGTGAGTGGATGTGAAGAAATGCGGGTGAGATGGAGAGGGGTATGGGGAGGGTTGTATTAGAAATTTAATGAAATATGGGGAGATTTTACTGAAAATAAAAGGTAATGTGTGAATATTTTAAAAAGAAATTATAGAATTGAAAAGTTATGATATATTGGAAAAGAATGGAGGGTGTTGAAACATGTCGCAATAGTTGGATAGTGAGATTAGTTGATACGAGTATAATATCAATTTATGTGGATACAAGGACATGGGTATGGAGAGGATTTTATTAGAATTTTAGTAATGTAAAGAGGAATGTGTATTACATTTAAGATTCAGTAAAAAGAAGGGGAAAAAAATGTGAATAAATTGGTAATTGATGAGGGTTGTGGGTGTTGTTTGTCGAACTAGAGATGCTGAAAAGTGGTTATAAGTTGTGGGTTGTTGTTGTGACTTTTTCTGATGAAATTAGTTAAAACGAGAAAAATAATGTGGGATGTGGGTGTTGTGGGTTGTGGGTGTTGTGGGATGTGGGTGTTGATCTTAGTTTATGGTGATTTTGGTGGTGTTTTGAGTGTATTCAAAGGTGTGATTATAAGTTGTGGGTTGTTGTTGTTGTGACTTTCTGATGAAATTAGTTAAAACGAGAAAAATATTGTGGGGTGTGGGTGTTGTGGGTTTGTGGGTGTTGTTGTCGAACTAGAGATACCGAAAAGACGTTATAAGTGTGTTGTTGTTGTGACTTTTTCTGATGAAATTAGTTAAAACGAGAAAAAAATTGTGAGGTGTGGGTGATGTGGGTGATGAGGGTTGTGGCATGTGGGTGTTGATCTTAGTTTATGGTGATTTTGGTGGTGTTTTGAGTGTATTCAGTGGTGTTTTAGTAGTATTCAGTGGTGTATTTGGGAGTACTCAAATGGTGTTTTGGAAGTGTTTCAGTGTTGTTTGGAAATGTTCAAAGGTGTTTTTGAAGGTGTTCAAATGATGTGCAAGAGTACTTATGAAGGTGTTCTGGGAGTATTCAGAGGTGATTTGGGGGTGTTCGAATGATGTTTTTGGAGTATTTAAAGGTAATTGATGGTGTTTTTTGGTGATGTTCAAAGTAAAGTGTTTGAGTTAGTTTTTGTGATAATGTTGTGAAGTCTGGAGACTGAGGGAGGAGTTTGTGGGGATGAGTTGTAATTTAATGAAATGTGTAAGTGCAGATAAATTAGAGCTGTCAAATCTTATTTGGGAGTATTCAAAATGATATTTTGGAAGTGTTTCAGTGTTGTTTGGAAATGTTCAAAGGTATTTTTGTGAGTATTCAAATGATTTATGAGAGTGTTTTGAAGGTGTCAAAGTAAAGTGAGGTGTGTGTGCGTATTAACTTCGTAATATGTAAAATTGTGACTAGTGAATTTATCGAAAAGTGGTTATAAGTGTTGTGGTGACTTTCTGATGAAATAGTTAAAACGAGAAAAAATTGTGGGGTGTGGGTGATGTGGGTTGTGGGTGTTGTGGGTTTGTGGGTGTTGTTGTCGAACTAGAGATACCGAAAAGACGTTATAAGTGTTGTTGTTGTTGTGACTTTCTGATGAAATTAGTTAAAACGAGAAAAAATTGTGGGGTGTGGGTGTTGTGGGTTGTGGGTGTTGTGGGGATGTGGGTGTTGATCTTAGTTTATGGTGAGGAAAATGTTCAAAGATATTTTTGTGAGTATTCAAATGTTTTATGAGAGTGTGTGCGTATTAACTTTGTAATATGTAAAATTGTGACTAGTGAATTTATCGAAAAGTGGTTATAAGTGTTGTGGTGACTTTTGACCTGAGATGAAATAGTTAAAACGAGAAAAAATGTCTAGACTTGTGTTGTAAAGAAATTGTGGATTGTTGTGTGTATTAACGAAAAAAAAAATGTGAAATTATTTGGGTTATCCTGGGTTAAGAGTGAAAATGTTTTCCCTATGTTGTATATGAAATGTGTAGGGGTAAGTCGACAAGATTCAGCCTGTGTGTGTGGTCATCACGTGACGTCACTGACATAGGGGGAAGTCGACAAGATTCAGCTTGTATGTGTGAGGTCATCACGTGACGTCACTGACCGCCGAGTAAACACACTTTTTAGTTCATTTAACTTAATGAGAGGAATACTGACGTCACACTTGTTTAGACCTGTAGTAAGAGAAAGTACCATGCCCCATAGGAGGAGTTCATTTGAATGCTTACCCTGAGAGGGGGGAATCCAAAAACTTGATCCGAGGAGATGGAGTCTTTGTATTATCGAGAAAAAAAAACTTGATCCAAGGAGGAATTTCGAAACCCCATAGGGGGGAGAATCCAAAAGCTTGATCCAAGGAGATGGAGTCTTTGATTTCGAAAAACTTGATCCAAGGAGATCATGGAGTCTTTGAAATTATCGAGAAAAAAAAAAATCGAAAAAAATCGGAAAAAAATTCGGGGGTGCGGGGGCGATCCGGACGACGCTGCAGAAGGCGCAGCAGAAGGCGCGGGCGGGGCGCGAGAAGGTCATTAGCACATAGGTGTGAAAAGGGAGCCACTCGGAGGAAGCCACTGAGAGGAGGAAGCCATACTGTGGGAGCCATACTGTGGGAGCCGCTCTGTAGGAGCCACTGAGAGGAGGAGCCACTCTGTAGAAGCCATATATATATATATATATATATATATATATATATATATATATATATATATATATATATATATATATATATATATATATATATATATATATATATATATATATATATATACACAGAAGTGTGTATCTCTCAGTGTTTATACAGAGCGTCTTTCTCTAAATGTATACTCCAGGAGGTATGTGCTGCAGTGTTTATATAAACAGTGTGTAGCTTATGTTTTCTTCAGTCATTATTTTAAGTAAGAAAAAATATTTGACGTTGTCGCAAAATTGTACACAGAGTTAATATACCAATGCTTGTGTATTTCTCAGAGTACATTCTACTCTGATATATACCGAGTGGTCTGCATCTCTCATTATCTTGGGAATTAAAGTATAATTGATTTAGCGAAGGCGATCATACTTGTTATACAAGCCCAGAGGTGAATATTTTTTAGTTCATCAATTCTTAATGAGAGTTTACTTAATTAATCCTCAATATACGAACTAAGATGGTCTTGATAGCTTTACACAGGTAAAAGTAGTCTTAATTGCCCTCTCCACATGCGGCCTATAGGCCTTAAAAACAATAAAACCCATATTTAGCTGTTCAGAAGAGAGTCCTTACTTAATACCGAAATAAAAAGTTCTCTTCACACATTTCAGTTTTTCTTTTACAATTAGATCGCTTTTATTGGCTCCACCAAGTTGTTAGTGGTAGGAGGATGATGCCAAGGATCACTTTAGACACAAAATTCACTGCCAATCTCAGGGTTTTAGCGTGGTTAATAATGTATATATATAAATTTATTCCACTTTCAACCGCAGTTTCACACTGTCATGAATGTAAGAATGAAGGCTCGAACCTCTGACCTGCAGAGTAAGTGGGGGTAATGTAGGGCAGGAACAAACCTCTAACCTGCAGAGTGAGGGGGAGATAGGGTGATGGAGAGGTAAAGTCAGCCACTGTAACAAAAACATTACATATGTCGCAACCATCAACACTGAATCAACCCAAAGGTGAAATTTTCTGAACTTCTGCCACAATTCACATTTTGCTCAATTCTCAACTAGTTTAAAGAAAAAAAAAAGGAAATTTTACGCTGTTGCCTTAACGAAATGGAACCCACTTGTATATGATAATTACAGAGTAAAAAGCAAACCCAGCTATGTTTCGTGTATTCCAGCGAGGCTTCATCAACTATGTTTCCAGTGTTCCAGCGAGGCTTCCCCAGCTGTTTTCATTGTCTCAGCGAGGCTTCACCAGCTATGTTTCCAGTGTTCCAGTGAGGCTTCACCTGCTATATTTTTAGCATTCCAGCGAGACTTCACCAGCTACTGGGGGCTTCAAACTTATCATTCCTCCTTCAGGGGAGTTGAGGGGAAGGGAAGGGGGGGGGGAGGTTTCATGCTAATGAAGTGCTCTTGATCTAAAGAAATGGAGTTACTTTACCCTCCCTCGGATTAAACCTGACACCCTTAAATTTTCCCGGGGGTAATGTGACCCTTAAGGGTTTAGGTTTTCCAAACATACACATACACAACTCCAACTCCAACTTCAGAGCAACTCTAAGTAGTAGATTTACAAACGGAGAGGGTAACAGGAGTAGGATGGGACAAGCCAAACTACAAAAGGGGGAGATATACAGACATGATGAACTTCCTGCAAGAGGTCCAGTGGGAAAGAGAATTGGTAGGAAAATAAGTAAACGAAATGATGGACTACAAAACAACAAAATGTAAGGAGGCTGAGGAGTGGTATGCTCCCAAGGGAAACAGAAATAATGGAAAGACCAGAACGAGCCCTTGGTTCATTCAAAAGTGTAGGGAGGCAAAAACTAAGTGTGCTTGAGAATGGAAAAAGTACAGAACACAAAGGACCCAGGAAAATAAAGAGATTAGTCGAAGAGCCAGAAACGAATATGCATAGATAAGGAGGAAGGCCCAGTGATAATACGAAAATGACATAGCTTCGAAAGTCAAGTCTGACCTGAAACTGTTGAATAGTCACATAAGGAGGAAAACAACGATCAAGGATAAGGTAATCAGGCTGAGGATGGAAGGTGGGGAGCTCACAATAAGGAGCTCAAAATGAAATTTAAAGAAGCATTTGCAGCAGAGACAGGAAGGACTTCAGGAAGTCAGAATAGCGGGGTACACCGAAAAGGGATACACCAACAAGTGCTGGATGAAATACACACAACCGAGGAGGAGGTGAAGAAGCTGCTATGTGAACTTGATACCTCAAAGGCGGTGGGACCGGACAACATCTCTCTGTGTGTCCTTAGAGAAGGAGCAGAGACGCTGAGTGAGACACTAACAAAAATCTTCAACACATCCATTAAAACTGGGCAACTACCTGAGGTATGGAAGGTGGCAAATGTAGTCATAATTTTTAAGAAAGGAGACAGACACGAGGCATTAAACTACAGACCAGTGTCAATGACGTGTACAGTATGCAAAATCGTGGAGAAGATTATCAGGAGGAGAGTGGTGGAGCACCTGGAAAGGAAGAAGCTTATAAACAACAACCAGCATGGTTTCAGGGAAAGGAAATCCTATGCCACAAACCTACTGGAGCTTTATCACAAGGAAATGGAAGTAAGAGATGAGAGAGAGAGAGAGGTGGGTAGATTGCAACTTCTTGGATTGCAAGAAGGGCTTCAACACAGTTCCTCACAAGAAGTTAGTGCAAAAGCTAGAAGATCAGGCTCGCATAGCAGGAAAGGCACTGCGATGGATCAGAGAATACCTTGACGGGGAGATAACAATGAGTCATGGTACTTGATGAGGTGTCACAGTGGGCGTCTGTAACGAATGGGTTCCATAGAGGTCAGTCCTAGGATCAGTGCTATTTTTTGTGTATGTGAATGACATGACGGAAGGGACAGACTCAGAAGTGTCTTTATTTGCAGATGATGTGAATTTAATGAGGAGAATTCAATTAGATGCGGACCAGAGAGGTCTACAAAGAGACCTTGACAGGCTGGACGCGTGATCCAGCAACTGGCTCCTCGAATTTAACCCCGCCAAATGCAAACTCATGAAGTTCGGGGAAGGGCAAAGAAGACCACAGATAGAAAAGGATCTTGGGGTGAGCATAATACCGAGCACATCTCCTGAGGCGCACATCAACCAGATAACTGCTGCTGCATATGGGCTCCTGCCAAACCTAAAAATAGCGTTCCGATACTTCAGCCGGGAATCGTTCAAGACTCTGTACACAGTGTATGTCAGACCCATACTGTAATATGCAGCACCATTTTGGAACCCACACCTGGTCAAGAACGTCAAGAAATTTGAGAAAGTGTAAAGGTTGTCAACAAGGCTACTTAGCATAATCCTCCCTAATAGAGCTAAATGGTTCAGATATATTGATGATATTTTGTGTCTTATGCCCAAGAATGTAGAAATACACCATTTCCTTGGCAAATTAAATAGATGTTTTAGTTATTAAGGGTAATAATGAATTCAAATTTAAAATTTACAGAAAACCTACAAATAACTGTTCCTATGTCCACTATTATTCTTCACATCAAGATAGAGTTAAACTATCTGTTTTCTCATCAGTGTTTTTGAGAGCTTTACGTATTTGTAGTCCAGAGTTCATAGATGAGGAAATATCCAAAATTTATGAAATAGCCAATGATCTGAAATACCCGAGAAATGTAATTGATAAATGTTTTAAAATTGCTAGAAATACTTTTTACAATCCAAAAAGGGACAACCAGCCTTATTCAACTAAAAATATGTTGGTTCTCCCTTACCATGAAAACTTGGTTGATGTGCCTTCTCTTCTTAAGACTTTTAATATTAAAGTTGTATTTAAAAATCTTGATACAGTAAAAAAAAACTTTTGATAAAGAATTCCCCCCAAAATGCTGACGGATGTGTCTATAAGATTCCTTGTAAAATTTGCGATAAAGTTTATTACGGTCAAACTGGTAAAAGTCTCGAACTAAGATTAAAACAACATAAATATAGCATTAGAACTGGACAAGATTCCAATGCTCTATTTATTCACGTGAGAGATTTTAACCATCCAATTGATTTTCAAAAAGTTGAGAAAGTTCTATCAACTAAGTCCATGGTCGACAGGAATATAATTGAATATTGTTTCATAAAAAGCAGTTTTGACAATAAAATGAATATTTCCTTTGGTTTATATAAATTAGATCCATTTATAATTAATATAATTTGGGAAAAATTTAATAATACATTGGACAAATAATAAATTTTAAAATTCTTAATTCTTGGGAAGAATAGTTTGTTCGTGGGTTGTGTGAAGGACCTGTCTAGTTGGGCCAGCGGGCCTGCTGCAGTGTTCCTTTTCTTATGAGTCGTGCGTCAGGTGTTGCTTTGTTGTGGGATGTGATAGTGAGGTGTGGTCTAGACCCTTTATATGCTTTCCTTTGATGCATTACTTTTGTTGTTCCTTGATAATGTGAGTAGTCACGAAAGTGCTTAGAATTTCCCTATTCTTTCACAGTGGTTGTTTTGCATATATATATATATATATATATATATATATATATATATATATATATATATATATATATATATATAAACACTGATCTCTGGCTGAAGGAGACTCGAACCTGCGAACCTTGGAACAAGATACGCAGTGCTATACCATTCTCACCACACTGGACCAATACCTTGGCGTCCAGCTTGCGCTAGACGTTGATCCAAGGCAGCCAGCTTTCAGGGAGAAGGCTTACACAAGGTATTGGTCCAGTGTGGTGAAAATGATATAGCACTGCGTACCTTGTTCCAAGGTTCGCAGGTTCGAGTCGCCTTCAGCCAGAGATCAGTGTTTGTGTATATCTCGCCTGCTCTTGCGAATTCCTTGTGTGTATATATATATATATATATATATATATATATATATATATATATATATATATATATATATATATATATATATATATTCAAACAGCTCCGGGGAGAACCTTGAGTTTTCTCTGAGGTACGTTTATTGTCTTCTCTGAGGATGAGGGTCCCCATTCCAGCTATAGAGGTGGTACTTCCCTATATATTTTATTTGTAAATATATATATATATATATATATATATATATATATATATATATATATATATATATATATATATATATATATATATATATATAGATATATATATAGGTGGTAGGAGAAAATTCTCAAACAGCTTCAGGAAGAACCTTGAGTTTTCCCTGAAGCAAGTTTATTCTTTTCTCTGAGGATGAGGGTCCCTATAACAGTTCTAGAGGTGCAGATCTGATGGCAGCCAGAAGCGACCAGATGGTATCACCCTTCAAGCCTGGACAGATGGGAAGCAGGTGGTGTGGGACTATACATGTGCATCTACCTTGGCTGATACATATCTCCAATACACCAGGGAGGAAGGAGGGGCAGCTGCCAGCTTCAGGGAGTCCCAAAAGTCTAGAAAATATGGAGAACTTGCCCATCATTATATGTTTGTTCCCATAGGCTCAGAGACCCTTGGCTCATGGGGAAAGAGTGCATCTAATTTCCTTAAGGAGCTGGGAAAAAGACTCATCAGGGTAACTAGGGATCCCAGGGCAGCTAGTTTTCTGTTCCAGCGGCTCAGTGCGGCTGTTCAAAGGGGTAATGCATGCTGCATTTTGGGCACACGCCCCAGCTCTGAGGAGCTGGATGAGATTTTCGCCTTATAATCGGTGATACACACGTAACAACATGTACCGTATATGCCACCTTTATATTAACAATGTATCTCTTAAATCTTCTGTACCATATTATGTAATAAAATATTCCTATTGGTAAAAAAATAGTTTAAAAGATGGGGTGGTAGGGGAAGAGGAATATTCAAACGGCTTCAGGAAGAAATCCAAATATTCTTCCTTGAAGCCTTTTTATCCACTTCTCCGAGGCTATGGGTCCCACAATTTACACCAGAGGTGGACCCCATCCTATATATATATATATATATATATATATATATATATATATATATATATATATATATATATATATATATATATATATATATATATATATATATATATATATATATATATATATAGGAGCTTGCAGAGTTGTAGAAATTAATAAGAAATCTTAGCAGATTCTTTTCTAAGGACGCTTGCTAAGTCTGAGGTTGGGAAGAGAGGCGGGAAACATACAGTGCCCAGGCACACGAGGGCTTAGTGCCAGACCTATTGAGTACTACAAGAATAAAGGATTGTCAGCCCACACTGGAGTGCTTAACTAGCCAAAATAACATTGGTACCATAACGGTTATCAAAATTATGTATCGAACTTCAGGGCAATATAAAGGACTTGACATTCTGAATATAGATGTGTCTTGTAATTGTTTTAAGGAAATTCCACACATTTAAGGAAAATAGGTCAACAGAAATCATCCCTAACATATAGACTATGGTTGAGCCTCGAAGAGGGAGAAAAATCTCAAGCCTCAATACTTTGGAGCGGAACCCTGGCACCTAAGACAATCCAGAGCATTTATATATGAATCCAGTTTTAGACTGTGCACAATGACCTCAATTATACAAGATTCCAGCTTGAATAACCCACAATAACCATTATATAATGGATGTTTATTGTGTTTAATAATTGCAGACACAAGAAAATTTCTTTCTAGCCATGAAGTACTTGGAACAGTGACCTTTGCCTCAGACCACTTAGCAGAATTGTTTCAAACTCGCGTGGGGTTGAATATCGCAACTGACTCTTGAACAGCCCTTACTGAATACTGATGTTGTGAAATTCTAACATTTAGAGGTTTGCCAAACTGTCCCATACAGGATAAGTTGCAGCCTTGGCACCCAATCCTGTACACATCACCTACATAATGTTTCAGAGAATTCTTGATTAACATTTTTTTAATAGTCCATGAATTCTTAAAAACAACTTGTATATTGAGTCTGTTTTGGGCATTCCGTAGGACTGATAAATTCTCACTGTATGGCAGGGCAAGCGCATTCTTGTTAAGAGGGGTCATTTCTGAGTTCAGTCCTATGATAAGTTTCTAGTTGCTAAAAAAGCAGTCTGTACAAACTCCTTAGGGTAACATAGTTTTGTAGCAATGTCGAAGATTTTCCTAATTTCCTTATCTACAAACTCAGGGCTACGCACAGCACTTCTCTTTTCTCTAGTTTCATGGCTGAAGTATTAGTGGATATATAAACACGTTCGTAAACTTAAACATTCTATCAATCCTGTTTATCAGAACATCTAAAAATGGAAGTTTAAAGTCCACTTCTTTCTCTATGGTTAATTTAACAGATGGGACTAGAGAATTAAGTCTCAGTAAATATGTATAAAGATCCAAATAATTCGGCCTAAGACACAAGGTGCCATCCACCTATCTGAACCACTTAGCTTCGCGGGGCAGGATATCTTTCAACAGCTTAGTCTCAAAAAACTCTGTATACAAATTGCTTAATAGGGGAGGCAATGGTTTTCCCCATAGCCATTCCTTGTCTTTGAGCGTAATATTTCCCTTAAAATTCAAACTTGCAGTCAACCACACACAACTTAATCGCCCCAACAATAATGTTCTTATCAAGTGGAATGGAAAGCTCATCTAATTCTTCCTCCAGATAAGCTAACAAATCAGAGACAGGTACACGGGTGAACAAAACTGTGGCGTCGAAACTTACTAGCGTAAAATCATTAGACATGTTAACATTTTGCAGTTTGTCAATGAGATCAACATTGGTTTTAATGTGAGCTTCTGAGATGCTGCCAAGTAATGGAGTTAATATTTTTGCCAACCATTTTGGCAAGGTATAGGTCGCCTTGTCTAAACAATCACAAAGGGGAGTTGAATGATAGCTCTAGGCCTTTCGTGTTGCAGTCAACATATCTTCAGGATGTTAGGTAAGACACATATGCAACAGTTAGGTATCTTTATTATGAAACGTTTCGCCTACACAGTAGGCTTCTTCAGTCAAGTACAGAAAAGTTGATAGAAGCAGAAGATACTTGAAGACGATGTAATCAGTCCATCACCCTTAAAGTTTTGAGGTGGTCAGTCCCTCAGTCTGGAGAAGAGTTTTTAATATTGCAGAAAAGAATAGGAAGTCCAGATAGAGTCGTTCAATGGAACGATTGTAGTTAGAATATAATGGTATCAAGCAGATCAGTGCCCATATATATATATAGTTTTCTTCAAAACTTGGTTAATCTATACACACGACCTGATTCTACTAATCCCTTTATCCGCTGGTGTTTCCACCTTCCATTGCTTCACCTCGTCTCTCATCAGTATATAAGTTCCATCTCCGCAAAAATACTGCACTTTTGTCAAGACTGATAGACTGAACACATCGAGTCAGGGCTGAGGGACTGATTACCTCAAACTCCTCTTATTCCTCCTTTTCTGCATTGGATTAAAGGAGCCACGGTCTGGCGAAAACGTTTCCAGAATAAAGATATCTAAATGTTGCACAAGTGTCTTATTTATCAATGTGTCGGTTTTGTAAACCATTTATTCACATTAATTTTTATAATGGGTCTGAAGAAGATATATTATGTAATATCACAGTCGTTAGGGTTATGGTTAACATACAAGCAGACCGATTGAAGCAAAATAAATCCCAGGGCCCTGATAAACTTTTTTTCAAGGGTGTTGATAAATTAGACACAAGTGCAACTCTTGGGTATCTTTACTGAGGAAACGTTTCGCCACACAGTGGCTTCATCAGTCCATACGTAGGAGAAACTTGAAGAACAGGAGGAGAATGAGGTAATCAGTCCCTCAACCTTGTGTCGATGTGTTCAGTCCATCAATCTTGAATAGAATACGGCATATGAGTCGGTTCTCTGAACCATTCATCTACAAACCTGTCAGACACTGCAACTTCTTGGGATCTTAATACTTAGGAATTCTTCGCTTGCCTAATTCTTGGGCACGACCTACTTCCACATTGAACAAATGTGACACTACCTATGACTGCTGCACCTCTCCTGCCATACGGTTTATAAGCTGCTTCTCCGCTCATATGCCGTATTCTATTCAAGATTGATGGACTGAACACATCGACTCAAGGTTGAGGGACTGATTACCTCATTCTCCTCCTGTTCTTCAAGTTTCTCCTACGTATGGACTGATGAAGCCACTGTGTGGCGAAACGTTTCCTCAATAAAGATACCCAAGAGTTGCACATGTGTCTAATTTATCAACATGTCGGTTCTCTGAACCATTCATCTACAACTAAACTTCAGGAGGATTTAGACAAACTCATGTCGTGGTCAGAAAAGTGGCAGATGTAGTTCAATGTAAATAAATGAAAAGATCTGAAGCTTGGGAATATTCATAACCCTAGCACTTACAAACTAAATAATGTAGAACTTAGCCATATAGATTGGGAAAAGTACTTGGGGGTTATGGTAAGCAGAAACCTGAAACCAATCCCCGTCACGGGCGGAAACGTTGGGCATTTTTCTTTACACCTGCTGTCCCTGTTCACCTCGCAGTAAGCAGGTACTTGGATGTTAGTTGACTGGTGTGGGTCGCATCCTGGGAAACAATGCTGAAAGAGAGTGGAAAGAAGACTTGATGATACACTTGACTACATTAGGTTATCATGTGTAGCTAACCCTCACAAAATACGACCAACAAAGTACGATCCACAAAATACGACCCGCAAAATACAACAGTCGACTGATTCCAACAAAATCAAGAACTAAATATTTGAAAACAGAAGAAAGAGAGAAGAGAAAACAAAGTGAAAGATTGCGAGGGTGACAAGACTAACGGAAAATGAACCGAGGAAGGAGTAGATGACTAAGATATGCAGAGAAGAGGCAAAGAAAGTGAAGCAGAAGTGTAGCAGGAAAGTCTTTGGTTGAGTTAACAGGACTGTGATCACACATGTACTCAAAACTTGTTTCCAATTTGCTTTATTTACATTTTTTTTATACACAAGCGAGGAATGTATAATGTTACATGTAACAACGGATGCTTAATAATGTTATGGATACATTCTGGTGTTCTATTGTTACAAACACATACTGGTGTTCAGTAGTATTACATACTGGTTTTTAACAGTGTTACAGACTGGCGTTCTATAGTGTTACAGATGCATACTGGCGTTGTATAGTGTTAGAGACACATACTAGTGTTCTATAGTATTATAGACACATATTGGTGCTGTGTTAAATACAAACTTCGTTTCACAATCGAAAAAAAATTAGTTTTGATTAGTGGGAGAGCGAGACTCATTCCTTTTTCTTTCAGTTTCAGTCCTCCTTAATTTTGCATGAAAGAGAATGTGAACATAAGTTTTTTTTTCATCCCATTTTCTATTTTTCATACCAGCCGAGTGAAAGAACGAAAGAGGGACCAGAGTCCAGGGAAGACCATATGGAAGGTGAGCCTTGAATTGGAAACAGATGATGAATAGTGCTGGAAAGGAGTGTCTTCTGTCGGAGAGAAAAAAAAACAGGTCTAGACCCAGCAGTGGAGCAATCATGGTGATGCAGAGGGGTAGCAGGAACAGGCAGTCGTCCAGCGACGTTCTTGGTAAGTCGGATGCGGCAGGCAGGCAGGCAGGCAGGCAGGCAGGCAGGCAGGCAGGCAGGCAGGCAGGCAGGCAGGCAGGCAGGCAGGCAGGCAGGCAGGCAGGCAGGCAGGCAGGCAGGCAGGCAGGCAGGCAAGCAAGCAGGCAGGCAGGCAGGCAGGCAGGCAGGCAGGCAGGCAAGCAGGCAAGCAAGCAGGTAGGCAGGGCTCAGGAGAGGGCAGCACTCAAGGTGGAGTTGAATGGAGTGTCCATGGTAGATTCGCAAGTGGATGACCCGTTCTTAACTTTCTTGAATGAGGATCTGCAAAAATAGAACATTTCGACTGATGTTGCTGTCGGTGATGTGTATCTTCACAAATTCTTGCACTTGATTCAGTGAAAAGAGGTACAATGGACCAGAAGCGTATTTAACGGAACTATCTTCCAGTTGTGTGTATAGTTCTTTGCAAAGCATGTCACTTCGGTTGATAGGAGTGGTATAAAAAACATGGTTTTCCCACTCAAGATCTGGAACGTAAATAGCTACAACTTCATCATCAGAAGATCCTGCAGCTTGGGTTTCTGTAGTCTTAGAGGTGGTGGCTGGTTGTGATGGAGGGACGACCTGGTAAACTTGGTAGGCGGTGGTTTTATAGACAGGTGCAGTTGAATGCGGGGCTGGTGATTGAATGGCTAGTTGAGTAGGAGTGGTCTGAAAGACTTGAGAGGCCGTGGTTGGCTGCACAGGTGTGGTGGTGTAAGTAGCAGGAGACTTGTCCGCTCGTGGAGTAGACTCAGGAACAGTAGTTGATTGAGGAGCTTGAGATGACAGGTTGGCTGGAGCAGTGAAGTTTACAATGTTAAGGATGAACATGAGTATAGTAGGAAAGTCGGAGAACTTGAATTTGGACATGTTGAGCCAGAGAATTCGTTTAACTGCAGTGTTAAAGTAGTCAGGGTTTACAGTGTTTGCCAAGTGGGCATATACCATACAGTACAGAACTTTTGATGGTGTGCCGTCAAGAATAGAAGGGAAGGTGATGCTTATGGTTGGCTGTTGAGAGGCTCGAAGTATTTTAGTGGTGTCTGCTTGAGGCTCAGTGATGGAGCCACGGGTGGGAGATTTAGTAGAGTTCAGCTTCTTCTATTCTCCCAGGTTTTTCTTGGCAAAGATCTCCTTCCTCACAGAACACTGGCTGCAAGAACACGGTGGTCACTCTTGTATGTTGGAAGTGTACAGTCGGGCAACTCTTGAAGCCGTGTCCTTCACTCTCACACATCGAACAGAACTTCTTGTCTTTTAGAGGGCACCCCTTAGCGAGATGTAAGAATAGCAGCTCTATCAAGGGATTATATTGTGGTAGCGCTCAGGTTTAATGTTCTTTGTGTTTATGTTATAGTAAGACTGCCAGGCTGTTGTTCAGGTTTGAGAAGCTATGGAGACGTCTGTGAAGGTGAATTTAAGAACAGAAGAGGCGTTGGTAATCTTAGTGATATAATCAACAGAGGCTCATTGATTCTGATCTCTGATGATTGGCTTGAGGTCGCTGGTTGACTGTTTGGTGATGAATATGAAGAAAACAGATTTTTTTTTTTTAGCTTTGAGTACCAGTGATGGTATGACTTGAAATCCGGGGCCCTCAAGTATTCATGACTGTACAGGTAACGATCTTATCTGTCTCATCATCGCTGATACAGAAGGTAATGAAGGTGTCCTTGGCCGTAAGAATGTCCTTAATCCTGATCTGGAGAATGTGTTTCAGTGATGCTGCCAGCGAATTTTGTATTTTCAATACCCGTAACTGAAGCAGTTGCTATTCACGCACAACTCCACCAAGTTGACAAAATCTTAGTTCAATATTTAGGAGTTCCTCGTGTCGCTGACCGTGTTGCTGCAAGAAATAGCTTATGTGCTTGATACGTTCATAAATAGGCTTGTGGCATCAAAACTGACTAGGCGTTATTCTTAACGATGGTGTCTAGCGCGACTAATAAGGTCCCGTGAGTGCTCGAAAGTATCCAAATGTTTAGCCAAGTGTTTAGCGTGGATCTCTGCTACTTTGTGTAGGTTACCGCCGATACCTGATGTGATGAATCTAAGAAAGATGTTGAACTCAGTAGTTTTATGTAACACATAAAGTCTGGTTAGTCTAGAACAGTTGGGTAGTAGATGTAATTAGCTTTTGTCCTGTTCAGGTTTTCGGAGTATCTGGCGGATATGGCTTAAAAATGACTTGGTCGTTTCCAGATACTAATGCCCCTGGATTCATAAATATTGGTGTCCTCTAGGTCGTGTATCTTTGTTATTGTAGTCCGTCGTGTTGACAGTTACTCTGCCCCCTTTGTCGGCTGTGATTATGAGAATATTATTGTTTCTGGTGCGGTCTTTGAGAGCATAGAAAGAGCAACGAGTATTCCGTAGCTCTCAAAGATCATCATCCCTTTTCGCTATATCAGTGAGAGAACTTTCCCCAGGTACAGAGTACTTCCCTTCAATAATATGGCTAGCAATATTTCTCCATCTCTCACAGGCAGTCAAATTCTATAAAGTAAAAACCAGTTCCACGACCATCACCAAGGACCCAGTTAAACTGGAACCAGCCAGTACTGCAGAACTGGAGTGTGTATGATCCCTTACGGGAGAATGCGATAAGGAATTCATAGTACAATCATGGAGCAACGTGTTAGGAAACAGAAATGCCTGGAATGGTGACAATATGAACAAAGTATATGTCCAACATGGTAACACATAAGGCCACATCATGCGATAGTAAGGAGCAGAACTGTTGATTAAAGGGAATGATTTATTAACAATAATTACGATTTCTTACACCATCACACAAAACTAAGGGAGATTTAGTATTTTAATAGGAAAAAGTTTCGGTCCCAGGACTGAAATGTTTCCTAATATATATGTCCCAGTGTTTGCTCACGTGTTTTTTTTATACAATTATTAGCATCTAACATTCTCGCTAAAATGGTTTAGACCAAGCAAAACAATAACAATAATAATGTGGGAACACTGTGGCAGGTCTAATAACCCATGTCACACCTACAGTACACGACCACGCACATTCGTTTCGAACGTGGAATCAATTTGTCATTCTAGGTCGCACCTGACATCTCTTTGGTGTATAAACTGTGTGTTTTAGCTTTCTCAACATTTGGATTGTAAAGGCCAGTGGTCAAAGGAATAAGCAGGAAGCATTGAAGATTGAGACACTTATGCAGCATATGGGAATCTTTATTCAGGAAACGTTTCGCCACACAGTGGCTTCATCAGTCCAATACAAAGAGGAAGGCGTAAGGAGAGGAGGAGTATGAGGTAATCAGTCCCTCAGCCTGGAGTCGATGTGTTCAGTCCATCAATCTACAAGATTGATGGACTGAACACATCGACTCCAGGCTGAGGGACTGATTACCTCATACTCCTCTCCTTACGCCTTCCTCTTTGTATTGGACTGATGAAGCCACTGTGTGGCGAAATAGCAGTTACAGAAACAAAACTCACGGGGACAATAACAGATGCAATCTTCCCACCAGGATACCAGATCATGAGGAAAGATAGAAGATATGAAGAGAGCAACAGAGCAATGGTGGACACACTTGCTGAGGTGGCAAGAAGAGCTCACTCCAGCAGAGCAAAGTTGCTGGTTATGGGGGATTTCAACCACAGGGAGATTGACTGGGAAAACCTGGAGCCACATGGGGGTCCCGAAACATGGAGAGCCAAGATGATGGACGTGGTGCTGGAAAACCTCATGCACCAACATGTTAAGGACACTACCAGAGTGAGAGGGGAGGATGAACCAGCAAGATTGGACCTTGTGTTCACCCTGGGCAGTTCAGACATTGAGGACATCACGTATGAGAGTCCCCTAGGAGCTAGCGACCACGTGGTTCTGTGCTTTGAATATATAGTAGAGCTGCAAGTGGAGAGAGTAACAGGAGTTGAATGGGAAAAGCCTGACTATAAAAGAGGGGACTACATAGGGTTGAGGAACTTCCTGCAGGAGGTCCCGTGGGACAGAGAACTGGCAGGAAAGCCAGTAAATGAAATGATGGAATATGTAACAACAAAATGCAAGGAGGCAGTGGAAAGGTTTATTCCCAAGGGCAACAGAAACAACGGGAAGACCAGAACGAGCCCCTGGTTTACCCGACGGTGTAAGGAGGCAAAAACAAAGTGCAATAGAGAATGGAAAAAGTACAGAAGGCAGAGAACACACGAAAATAGGGAGATCAGTCGCAGAGCCAGGAACGAGTACGCACAGGTAAGGAGGGAGGCCCAGCGACAGTATGAAAATGACATAGCATCGAAAATCAAGACTGACCCGAAACTGTTGTATAGCCACATCAGGAGGAAGACAACAGTCAAAGACCAGGTGATCAGATTAAGGACAGAAGGGGGAGAACTCACAAGAAATGACCAGGAGGTATGTGAGGAGCTAAACAGGAGATTTAAGGAAGTTTTTACAGTAGAGACAGGAAGGGCTGTGGGAAGTCAGCACAGAAGGGAACATCAAGAGGGAATATACCACCAAGTGTTGGATGACATACGAACAACCGAGGAGGAGGTGAAGAAGCTGCTAAGTGACCTTGATACCTCAAAGGCGATGGGACCGGACAACATCTCCCCATGGGTCCTTAGAGAAGGAGCAGAGATGCTGTGCGTGCCTCTAACCACAATCTTCAACACATCCCTTGAAACTGGGCAACTACCTGAGAAATGGAAGACAGCAAATGTAGTCCCCATATTTAAGAAAGGAAACAGAAACGAGGCGCTAAACTACAGACCTGTGTCTCTGACATGTATTGTGTGCAAAGTCATGGAGAAGATTATCAGGAGGAGAGTGGTCGAACACCTGGAACGGAACAAGATTATAAATGAAAACCAGCATGGGTTCATGGAAGGCAAATCTTGTATCACAAACCTCCTGGAGTTTTATGACAAGGTAACAGAAGTAAGACACGAGAGAGAGGGGTGGGTTGATTGCGTTTTCCTAGACTGCAGGAAGGCCTTTGACACAGTTCCCCACAAGAGATTAGTGCAGAAGCTGGAGGATCAGGCGCATGTAACAGGGAGGGCACTGCAATGGATCAGGGAATACCTGACAGGGAGGCAGCAACGAGTCATGGTACGTGAAGAGGTATCACAGTGGGCGCCTGTGACGAGCGGGGTCCCACAGGGGTCAGTTCTAGGGCCAGTGCTATTTTTGATATATGCGAACGACATGATGGAAGGAATAGACTCTGAAGTGTCCCTATTCGCAGATGATGTGAAGTTGATGAGAAGAATTAAATCGGATGAGGATGAGGCAGGACTGCAAAGAGACCTGGACAGGCTGGACATGTGGTCCAGAAACTGGCTTCTCGAATTCAATCCTGCCAAATGCAAAGTCATGAAGATTGGGGAGGGGCAAAGAAGACCGCAGACAGAGTATAGGCTAGGTGGACAAAGACTACAGACCTCACTCAGGGAGAAAGACCTCGGGGTGACCATAACACCGAGCACGTCACCGGAGGCACACATCAACCAAATAACTGCTGCAGCATACGGGCGCCTGGCAAACCTGAGAATAGCGTTCCGATACCTTAATAAGGAATCGTTCAAGACACTGTACACTGTGTATGTTAGGCCCATACTGGAGTATGCAGCACCAGTCTGGAACCCACACCTGGTCAAGCACGTCAAGAAGTTAGAGAAAGTACAAAGGTTTGCAACAAGGCTAGTCCCAGAGCTCAGGGGAATGTCGTACGAGGAAAGGTTGAGGGAAATCGGACTGACGACACTGGAGGACAGAAGGGTCAGGGGAGACATGATAACGACATACAAGATACTGCGGGGAATAGACAAGGTGGACAGAGATAGGATGTTCCAGAGAGGGGACACAGGAACAAGGGGTCACAACTGGAAGCTGAAGACTCAGACGAGTCACAGGGACGTTAGGAAGTATTTCTTCAGTCATAGAGTCGTCAGGAAGTGGAATAGCCTAGCAAGTGAAGTAGTGGAGGCAGGAACCATACATAGTTTTAAGAAGAGGTATGATAAAGCTCAGGAAGCAGAGAGAGAGAGGACCTAGTAGCAATCAGTGAAGAGGCGGGGCCAGGAGCTGAGTCTCGACCCCTGCAACCACAATTAGGTGAGTACACCGGGCCGGGAGAGTACTGGTGAACCAAGAACAACAAAGATCCGGGCCGGGAGAGTACTGGTGAACCAAGAACAACAAAGATCCGGGCCGGGAGAGTACTGGTGAACCAAGAACAACAAAGATCCGGGCCGGGAGAGTACTGGTGAACCAAGAACAACAAAGATCCGGGCCGGGAGAGTACTGGTGAACCAAGAACAACAAAGATCCGGGCCGGGAGAGTATGGTGAACCAAGAACAACAAAGATCCGGGCCGGGAGAGTACTGGTGAACCAAGAACAACAAAGATCCGGGCCGGGAGAGTACTGGTGAACCAAGAACAACAAAGATCCGGGCCGGGAGAGTACTGGTGAACCAAGAACAACAAAGATCCGGGCCGGGAGAGTACTGGTGAACCAAGAACAACAAAGATCCGGGCCGGGAGAGTACTGGTGAACCAAGAACAACAAAGATCCGGGCCGGGAGAGTACTGGTGAACCAAGAACAACAAAGATCCGGGCCGGGAGAGTACCGGTGAACCAAGAACAACAAAGATCCGGGCCGGGAGAGTACCGGTGAACCAACAACAATAACAATAGTTTGTTAACGTGACCCCCTCCCCCATCTTTTTCAAAGAACGACAAGCTAGTAAACACACACACACAAACACAAGTGTACACGGTAAATATTATAGTAGTGTATATTAGTGTATATTAATAAGGAATTGATTGTGAAATAGCCTAGTGTGATATATGAACCCCCCATTTTTTTAGATAAGACAAAAGCGCGTGCGCACGCACACACACATACACATACATACACATGCACACACACATACACATACACACACACATACACATACACACACATACACATATACATACACACATACATACACATACACACATACACATACACACACATACACATACACACACACATACACATACACACATACACATACACACACACATACACATACACACACATACACATACACACACATACACATACACACAAATACGAAGAGCCAGGAATGAGTATGCACAGGTAAGGAGGGAAGCCCTGCGACAGTATGAAAATGACATAGCATCGAGAATCAAGACTGACCCGAAACTGTTGTATAGCCACATCAGGAGGAAGACAACAGTCAAGGACCAGGTAATCGGCTGAGGACAGAAGGTGGAGAACTCACAAGAAATGATCAAGAGGTATGTGAGGAGCTCAACAGGAGATTTAAGGAAGTTTTTACAGTAGAGACAGGAAGGACTCTGGGAAGACAGACACAGATGGGGAACATCAAGCAAGGAATATACCAACAAGTGTTGGATGACATACAACAATGAGGAGGAGGTGAAGAAGCTGCTAAGTGACCTTGACACCTCAAAGGCGATGGGACCGGACAACATCTCCCCATGGGTCCTTAGAGAGGGAGCAGAGATGCTGTGTGTGACACAAACAACAATTTTCAATACATCCATTGAAATTGGGAAATTTCATGAGGTATGGAAGACGGCAAATGTAGTCCCAATTTTTAAGAAAGGGGACAGCAACGAGGCACTAAACTACAGACCTGTGTCTCTGAGATGTATAGTATGCAAAGTCATGGAGAAGATTATCAGGAGGGTGGCAGAGCACATAGAATGGAACAAGCTTATAAACGACAACCAGCTCGGATTCGTGGAAGGCAAATCCTTTGTCACAAACCTTCTGGAGTTTTATGACAAGGTAACAGAAGTAAGACATGAGAGAAAAGAGTGGGTAGATTGCATTTTCTTGGACTGCAAGAAGGCCTTTGACACAGTTCCTAGAAAGAGATTAGTTTAAAAGCTAGAGGATCAGGCACGTATAACAGGAAGGGCACTGCAATTGATCAGAGAATACCTGACAGGGAGGCAACAACGAGTCATGGTACGTGACAAGGTTTCACAGTGGGCGCCTGTGACGAGCGGGGTCCCACAGGGGTCAGTCCTAGGACCAGTGCTGTTTTTGGTATATGTGAATGACATGACAGAAGTGTCCCTGTTTGCAGATGATGTGAAGTTAATGAGGAGAATTAAATCAGATGAGGACCAGACAGGACTACAAAGAAACCTGGACAGGGTGGACACCTGGTCCAGCAACTGGCTTCTCGAATTTAATCCTGCCAAATGCAAAGTCATGAAGATCGTGGAAGGGCAAAGAAGACCGCAGACTGTGTATAGGCCAGGTGGCTAAAGAATGCAAACCTCACTCAAGGAGAAAGACCTAGGCGTGAGTATAATACCGAGTACATCTCCAGAGGCACACATCAACCAGATAACTGCTGCAGCATACTGGCGCCTGGCAAACCTGAGAATAGCGTTCCGATACCTCAGTAAGGAATCATTCAAGACACTGTACACCGTGTACGTTAGGCCCATATTGGAGTATGCGGCACCAGTTTGGAACCCACACCTAGCCAAGCACGTAAAGAAACTAGAGAAAGTGCAAAGGTTTGCAACAAGACTAGTCCCAGAGCTCAAGGGAATGTCGTACGAGGAAAGGTTAAGGGAAATCGGACTGACGACACTGGAGGACAGAAGGGTCAGGGTATCATGTGGGAGTTCAACACGTGGATTAGGTAAGAAATACTCACGTAGGCTGGTAGTACATATAATTACAGATAATGTGGAGGGAGCGCCCAAACAGCCGTACCTATCTCCTTGCTCACTCTCGTATACTGACTGACTGGCCGCCCACAGTACCCATATGTGAGGGGGTCTTTGAATACTGTCAGGTCAGCACAATATGAATCAGACAGTGACTCAGGCAGAGACGGTTGGTCGTGAGTCACTACTGGTACACTGGTTACTGGTAACTGGTTACTACTACTGAGAGCTCGGCGACGCTAACGTATGTCGTCCCGACATACAACTAATACAAACTAGAGATGGCAGGTATACGGCTTGGGCTGATTCTATACAATGTCAAAGTACACAACAATTAAACATTATAACATACATAAGTAGAACATTGGAATGGAAGCTTACGTAACTGAAACTGTAATGCAATACAAGGTATAATATAGTACAACTTAAAACTCAACAAATGAACAACGAACTCAACGTTGAGATTACAAGTGATGAAAAAAAAATTTTGATCGATCGATCTGTATTCATGTGATCTACGGATTCTGAGGAAGGAATATATACAAAGAAAGAGTGTTTAACAGAAAGGCAGATTCGGTGCACTCAAATCTAGACTGTTAACTCTCAGAATGCGGAGAGAACATGAACACAAAAAAAAAAATTCTTGAATACTGATAAGTTGATACTGTAATTATTCATCTATACAGGTTATTTACATTTAACCCCAACTCTGCTAGGGTAAGATTGACATATGCAGAATGGGTGTCATCTCTGGGAGGATCAAACTCTGTAGCATTGGCTAACTCATGCTGTATTTGAGGCAAATCTGAATTGGAAGTTACAAATGATACTTGAGGATTTCTCAATACCTGTCGTGTACGTAGGGAATAACGACATTCAGGTTGATCGTCTGACTGAGTATCAGAGGAAGAGAGTACAGGATCAGGAGGATTGTCAGAGTCTGTCACATTAGTCTGGGTTGGAACATCATTATCATCACATACTAACTTCATATGATCTAAATGCGATTCTTTATACTGACCAGTACTAATCTCTCTAACCTTATACTTATTACCAGTGATATGTTCAACTACTCGATAAGGACCAACAAACTTTTGATCAAGCTTTGGCATTGCAGACGTTTTGTTAAAGTTAATCAGCATAACTCTCGAACCTACTTTGATTTTGGATGGCTTTGCTCGAGTGTTTGCGACTCTTGTAAATTCTGCTGTTGATTTATGAAGTGTTTCACGGATTCTTCTAAAAACACTTTGAGCTAAGCTGGTACGAGTTGCTATGAAATCATCAGGGTTGTAATTTGGTTTCGGATTAGAATATAACAACTCATAAGGCAAACGTTTATCTACACCATACAATGCATAATGTGGAGTGTCACCTATAGAAACATTGTAAGCAGAATTTATAGCACACTGCACATCAGGTATAACTTCATCCCAAGTTTCACTGTTGGGATTGATAGTGGCTCTCAAGACATCAAGTACTTTCTTATTGGTTCGTTCCGCTAACCCATTGCTGGCAGGATGATGAGGAACAATGGTGGATTTAGAGATCTTGTACAAGGTACACAAATTTTCAAGAATTTCATTACAGAATTCACCTCCATTATCTGTTACTAGGGACTTAGGGGTGGTATGCCTGCAGATAATGCGTTCTTTAAACGCTTTAGCTACTGTCTCGGCAGTCTTATCTGCAATAGGAACTAACTCACAATATCTGGTGAAATGGTCTACCATAACACACAGATGTTTGTTACCTTGGAGGGAACATTGGAAATTAGTTAACAAATCTAGCGCAACTCTTTCCCAAGGTTCGCTAGTAGTTGGATACACTTGGATTGGATTAGGACCATTAGCATTACCTTTATGTTGCATGCAGACACTACATTTCTTAACATACTCAGAAATATCAGTTGCCATACGAGGCCAAAAGTATTTCAATCTGGCTTGTTTTACTGAACGATCCATACCAGGGTGTGCAACACCTGGTACATCGTGAACTAGCTGTAAGGCTACATTCACTAGTGACTGTGGAATTACTAACTGGTATACTCTTCTGCTAGGAGTACCCAACTCGGCTGTTCGATACAGTAATTCTTGGTTCATGACAAAGTCACTGATGGGTGCTGGTGGCTTCACAGTCAGAATAAGATCTTCCTGGAGCAGGAATCGAATCACACCAGACCACATGGGATCTGTTCGTTGAGCATTCTTTACATCTTCAGCACTAAATGGAGGGTCTGCAGTTACTATACTAACATGTCGCGATAAGGCATCTGCGACTACATTTGACTTGCCAGGTAAATGCTCAAAGGTGGGATTGAACTCTTGGATAGTCAAGGTCCATCTGGCTAACCTTCCAGTAGGTTGTTTGTTCTGGAATAAGGGTATCAGTGGAGCATGGTCTGTCAAGACATGAACAGAGTACTGATAAATAATGTCTCGGAAGTGCTTTAAAGACCATACTATTGCTAAAGCTTCTTGCTCAGTTACTGTATAATTACGTTCAGCCTTCGTAAGGACTCGGCTAGCAAATGCAACTGCGTTGTACTTGCCATCGGTCTTCTGAGCTAGTACGGCACCTATGCCAATTGAACTAGCATCAGTTGTCAGATAGAAGGGCTTAGAAAAATCTGGAAATTTCAAAATTGGAGCAGATGTTAGCTTTTCTTTTAGAGTTTGGAATGCTCTTTCTTGACGGAAGGTCCAAACAAAAGGAGCATCTTTCTTAAGCAACTCAGTTAGAGGAGCAGCTATGGAAGAAAAATTGGCAATGAAAGATCTATAAAAACCTGCTAAGCCCACAAAGGATCTTACGGCATCAGCAGTTTTGGGAGTTGGAAAATTTAGTACTGCAGTTACTTTACTTTGGTCAGTCGTAACCCCTCTAGGAGTGACTACGTGACCAAGAAACTTAATTTCTGATCTGAAAAATTGACATTTAGACAGTTTGATCTTTAAATTGGCTTCTTCAAGCTTACCAAGTACTACATCAAGTCTTTTCAAGTGTGTATCCACGTCTTTAGACATGACGATTACGTCATCTAAGTACACCATAAGTGCATTACCTATGAGACCTCTAAAGATATTAGTCATGAGCCTTGAGAACGTGATAGGGGAAGATCGTAATCCAAACGCCATACGGAGGAAGTGATAATGACCTGTAGGAGTGGAGAATGCAGTTAGCTCTTGGCTGTCCTCGTGAAGAGGGACTTGCCAAAACCCTTGTAACAAATCTAGGGTTGAAAAGACTTTGTTATCTCCGATATTACGTAAAAGATCACCCAGTACAGGGAGTGGAAAGCGATCTGGAATGGTTTTCGCGTTTAACTTCCTAAAGTCAATCACTGGGCGCCAAGTACCATCCTTCTTAGGTACTAGTATCAAGGGTGCATTCCAAGGTGAATTGCTAGGTGCAATAACTCCATCATCAAGCATTTGATTGATCAATTCTTCTGCGACAGCAACTTGTGAATGAGGCATTCTGTACGCAGGTATGTAGATAGGTCTAGTACCAGGTTCAAGTGGAATACGATGGGACAATAAGTTCGTTATACCCATCTTCTCACCTGGTAAAGCAATGGCTTTACGACGTTTGTTCAACAGAGTCAACAAACGCTTGACTTCATCTGGGAAGTCAGTGGGAGCTAAGTCTTTCTCCTCAACTGGTGGAACAGATTGATCCAGTGAAGTGGATGAGGTCTCCCCGGCAGAAATAGCACCGACCCACTGGTCAGGTGACAACTCATCCTCTACCTGAACAGGGTAAGGATAGTGAACAAGGTCAACAAGATTGGTATTTGCTCTGAGGCGAACACTGTGACCAGAAGTGTTGGCCAGGAAGAAATGGATCTTACTATCTCTTACAACATGTAAGGATGGTTCAACAAATAGACCTTTTACTTTGCAGGAATCACTGTCAACTAGGACGTTATCACCATCTGGAACACTAGGAACAACTACAGACACTCTAGTGAGAGCACTAGCCGCAACAGAGACGTCTTTCTGCAGACGGCATGTGACATCAACAAGAGATGGCATTACTAGTTTCAAGTAATTGTTTTCCGACAAGGCGTCCCCTGTGGAGAAACTACTACTCGAACTAGCAGTCATTGCAGGGATAGGTTGTGCACTCAAGGCAATCTGAGTGTCCTCGGACACTTGAGGCATCGGACTATCCTGCAAGTCTGAAGGTATAGGTGGAACACTGATGGGAGTGACAGAATTACCAGTGCCTGACCGCTTGGGTACGCTACTGGAGAATGCATTAGCTTGTAAGGACTTAATCCGTACATCATACTCTGCAGCAGTATAACAGATTTCTGATCCAAGCTGGTAACCCCAGAATGGAACGATCAAGTCGTCAATTTGGGCATGCCATCGATAAGGGTCGAGCACAATGCGTAAGTCTCGCATGGAAGCAAATCCCAGTAGAAGGTCACCAGGGAAAGTAATCTGGTCGACAACAAGGAAGGAAGCAGTGAAGTCTCTACCTTGGATAGAAAAGGTTAGGGAAGTCCGACCTCGGACACGCAGGTGAGAACCAGCTACTCCACTAAGGGAGGACACATGAGTCGGTTCTACGAGAAGGACATGTCGTAACTGCTTATCCTTAAACAAACTAGACCTAATAATATTGACTTGCGCACCAGAGTCCATGAACAAATGAACGGGCGCATTATAAACAGATGCTTGCACTATAGGGCCTATGGTTGCATTGGAAGTTATGTGCAAACAAAAAGGTGGATTGTCATCAGAAAAGACTTGTTCTACTTCATCCCCAAAATCATCTATGTCAGAGACATGTGAAGCAACATCATCAGCAGGATTGTCATTCTCGAGACTGCTTAAGGCTTCAAAGGAATTGTGAACGGGGATGGTGTACTCATTATCACCTACTGTCACCATGGGACGGTTTGACTGGGGCGCTCGAATTCCCCCGAATTGGAAGAACGAGCCTGGTTCTGGTTAGTTTGAGAATTGGAAGAATGAGCCTGGTTCTGGTTATTTTGAGAACCACGATATCTGTTTCCTCTACGGGTTCTGCGGTTGGAACGGCCACGGAAAGACCTAGAGTACTGAAGGTTATAGAGAGCATTGCACTCAGATGTGTCATGTCCATGTATTCTATGATAAGTACAGTAGGGAAGATCTGGGTACTCATCATCAGTACGACGTCTCTTAGGGTAACTATCAGGACAATTAATTGCAATATGGCCACGGAAACCACAGTTGTAACAAGTCCGCCGACTATGGTTACTGAATGTACTATGAATACTACGAGGTTTATAACGACTCTGTACACTGGTTCTTGGTGATCTCTGAGATGGTTGACGACCACGATTTGTCTCTGTGGCGCAAACAAGAGGTGGTGCAGACTGAGGCATATGTGTGACATTACTTTTGATACATGGGAAAGTACCCTGGGGGCACAAGGAACGTACATGATTTAAGGCTGTAAGTGGTTCCATCGTCACAGTTGGAGGATGAGCCTCATAAGCACACGTGGAAGCAGGCGGCATTAGTTCTTTAATTGCTCCAAAAGCTGCTATTTTAGCAAGCGATTCTGTAAATGGTTTAGCCTCTTCAGGGAGAAAAGCTGATGACTGGACAGCATTGATAAATGATGATAAAAGTTTGTCTAATCTAACAGCAAATGCACTCAACGATTCATTACTCATGGGTGTAGCATTCACTAGTTCCCTAAGAACGACATATGGATCAGCTGTTTTTACTGGGACAAGGAAAGAACGAATCAGTTCCTCATATTGTGACCACTTAGTAAGATTCCTGAAGTCTCGCATATCAAGGAGATCAACAACGTGAACAGCAGCAGGGGATCGATGAAGAGCTTCTTTAGCAAGTCTGATAAGACTTTCCTCTGAAGGAGGACCTTCAACTAGAGCACTAGCACGAGAACGAATGGCTGCAAACCATGCTTCAAGACTATGTACATGGCCATTGAATAAAGGTAACGCATCAAGGGAATCACGAGTATAACTATAGTATCTCGGTGTCTGGGTCGGTCAGTCAGTCGCTAAGGAACTGTGATGACTGATGACAGGGCAGCAGTAGCCTGAGAGGTCTGAGTGTCGACATTCACTAAAGTATCACTTGACGGTATGTGAGACATAATGGCAAAGTAGCACGAGAACAAATAAGGCAAAAATAATGAACAATAAAAATGATACAAAATGCTAGAATTGAAATAAAAGAGATGCAACTAATTCTGCAGAAGTAATAAAAAAAAATGTCTAAGATACACTGCAAGAGGAAGGACAATTCAATTTAAAGGACTATTGGCCAAGATAAAAAAAAATTTACATTGAAATATACAAGTAAAAATATTACTGGAGACTGAATTAAATGCAAAATGAGCTGTCTTTACTCTTGCTAATAAAGAAATTAATTAATAAAATTTTAAATCAATGTAAAAAGTATAAAATAAAATTACTAAATTGTTAACTGGGAAATTTAAGTATTTTCTAAGAATGCATAAACAAAATTAAAATATAATTCATAAAAATATCAATAAAAGAAAATAATTCACTGCAGTGAACAAGTGCAACAAAATAATTCACTTCAGAACAAGTGCAACAAAATAAAGTGTAGAAATAATCACTGCAGTAATAAAGTGTCACTGGGAAAACTCAGGTTATAATGCAGTAATAAAATAAAATTAAATATGAAATAAAAATATGAAAAAAAAACTGATTGAACACTTTAACTCTTAATTGTAAATTAGACAAAACAATTTACTCAAACAGAGTAAAGAAAACACTTTACGTTAAAAGTAATTGAAATTACATCAAGAGTGAATTTGTTCAAAGAAATATAAAAATATGAATAAAATAAAACAAAGGAACAAAACGGGTAGTTTAACACTTAGAGTGGTGGGGCACACAACATTAATCACGTATTCTTAGTATATTCTTACAACAAAATCTTGCTGTGACTGATACGACAAAAATTTGCTGGCAAAAATAATGGTACACAGTCTGCGAAAAAATTAGAGGAATGAGACACTGCTGGCATACGAAAAAAAAAAAAGACACACATAGAAATAAATGGATAATTTGGTATACTGGGGTGAATATCACTGCATGAAATACAATGACAATTACTGGAGAATACAACGCTGAAAGAATACAATAAAAAAAAATGAATCACTTCACACAGAGTGACTGACTGGTACACTACACAATAATACTTACTACAGACGAGTAGCAAAAAAAAAAAAACACAGATAAAAAAAGTATATAAGATAAGTGAAAACACTGAAAAATATTGTAAAAATAATGAGTCAAAGAAACACTGAAAACACAAGGTTTAGAGTACACAAGCAAATTACTATAAATGTCTCACACACGCAAATGTCTTTAAATGCAAGAAAAATGTCTCTAAACAGAAAATTATCACTGAAGTCTGTAGTAGTCGGGTGATGACTGGTGATGAGGGTAGGTTGTAGGTTGTCCTGCGCGTGTGACTGACGCCTCCTACACTCACTGTTGTCGTGAAGAAATGCGCTTTCTCGGTGAACTCGCATAATTGGCTTTATCGTTGGCGCTCACCTACATCTCTTGACCAATTATGTGAGCCAAAAACAGTATTAGGACCCGGTACAAGGGTGCAAACAACCACAGGTAGATGGGTGGGTGACTGGTGGTGGGTTGTTAGTGGTGGGTGGGTTGAGGGAGAGTAGCGGTGAGTGAGATGACTCTCGCTGGCGCACTGGCACGCACCCCACTCTACCCACAAAGGTGGCTTGATAAGCCACTCTATGCCACAGGAATGGTGAAAACCACTCTTAGCATCCAACAGGGAGCACAAAGCGATATAGACAATACTTCAGAGGAACTTGGCTTACTTCTTACTGCGTGGCTTACTTCTCTCTCTCAGCTGGGTTAGAAGCTGGGTTGGCTGACTGGCTTACCCCACGAGAATGGCTGACTGGAAGACGTGTAACGATGCACAAAGCACGGAGGAGCAGGTGGATGACAGGAGACAGGCTGGATGATAGGCTGACTGGCGTTCACTTCCACAGTCTGGCTTACTGACTGGCTTAATTGCAAAATCCGGGTCAACCCCTCGGAGATTGAAGCAATTAGCACACGAACTAAGCCAGGAAGCTTGAAACGGCTGCAACAGGCTTGCAGGCTGGAGGGCTGGTTGTGAGGGAGGGTAGTAGCTGGTGGGTGAGACGGTTCACCTTTGACCCTGCCGGCTACTCACAAACAGTCTTCTAACGTCTTGAATTACCCTTAAAAACTTAAATCCACGCTCCACACCGCTGCCACCATTTATCATGTGGGAGTTCGAACACGTGGATTAGGGTAAAGAAATACTCACGTAGGCTGGTAGTACGTATAATTACAGATAATGTGGGGAGCGCCCTTACAGCCGTACCTATCTCCTTGCTCACTCTCGTAACACTGACCACCTGGCCGCCCACAGTACCCATATGTGAGGGAGTCTTTGAATACTGCTAGGTCAGCACAATATGAATAGACAGTGACTCAGGCAGAGACGGTTGGCTGAGTCAACCACCGGTACACTGGTTACTGGTAACTGGTTACTACTACTGAGAAGGAAGGTCAGGGGAGACATGATAACGACATACAAAATACTGCGTGGAATAGACAAGGTGGACAGAGACAGGATGTTCCAGAGATCGGACACAGAAACAAGGGGTCACAATTGGAAGCTGAAGACTCAGATGAGTCAAAGGGATGTTAGGAAGTATTTCTTCAGTCATAGAGTTGTCAGGAAGTGGAATAGCCTAGCAAGTGATGCAGTGGAGGCAGGAACCATACACAGTTTTAAGACGAGGTTTGATAAAGCTCATGGAGCGGGGAGAGAGAGGGCCCAGTAGCGATCAGTGAAGAGGCGGGGCCAGGAGCTGAGTCTCGACCCCTGCAACCACAATTAGGTGAGTACACACACACACACACACACACACACACACACACACACACACACACACACACACACACACACACACACAAGGACCAGGTAATCAGGCTAAGGAAGGAAGGAGGAGAGACAACAAGAAATGACCGTGAAGTATGTGAGGAACTCAACAAGAGATTCAAAGAAGTGTTCACAGAGGAGACAGAAGGGACTCCAGAAAGACGGAGAGGTGGGGCACACCACCAAGTGCTGGACACAGTGCACACAACCGAGGAAGAAGTGAAGAGGCTTCTGAGTGAGCTAGATACCTCAAAGGCAATGGGGCCAGATAACATCTCCCCATGGGTATTGAGAGAGGGAGCAGAGGCGCTATGTGTACCCCTAACAACAATATTCAATACATCTATCGAAACAGGGAGATTGCCTGAGGCATGGAAGACAGCAAATGTAGTCCCAATCTTTAAAAAAGGAGACAGACATGAAGCATTAAACTACAGACCAGTGTCACTGACATGTATAGTATGCAAAATCATGGAGAAGATTATCAGGAGAAGAGTGGTGGAACACCTAGAAAGGAATGATCTCATCAACAGCAGCCAACATGGTTTCAGGGACGGGAAATCCTGTGTCACAAACCTACTGGAGTTCTATGACATGGTGACAGCAGTAAGACAAGAGAGAGAGGGGTGGGTGGATTGCATTTTCTTGGACTGCAAGAAGGCGTTTGACACAGTTCCACACAAGAGATTGGTGCAAAAACTGGAGGACCAAGCAGGGATAACAGGGAAGGCACTACAATGGATCAGGGAATACTTGTCAGGAAGACAGCAGCGAGTCATGGTACGTGGCGAGGTGTCAGAGTGGGCACCTGTGACCAGCGGGGTCCCGCAGGGGTCAGTCCTAGGACCAGTGCTGTTTCTGGTATTTGTGAACGACATGACGGAAGGAATAGACTCTGAGGTGTCCCTGTTTGCAGATGACGTGAAGTTGATGAGAAGAATTCACTCGATCGAAGACCAGGCAGAACTACAAAGGGATCTGGACAGGCTGCAGACCTGGTCCAGCAATTGGCTCCTGGAGTTCAATCCCACCAAGTGCAAAGTCATGAAGATTGGGGAAGGGCAAAGAAGGCCGCAGACGGAGTACAGTCTAGGGGGTCAGAGACTACAAACCTCACTCAAGGAAAAAGATCTTGGGGTGAGTATAACACCAGGCACATCTCCTGAAGCGCACATCAACCAAATAACTGCTGCAGCATATGGGCGCCTAGCAAACCTCAGAACAGCATTCCGACATCTTAATAAGGAATCATTCAGGACCCTGTACACCGTGTATGTTAGGCCCATATTGGAGTATGCGGCACCAGTTTGGAACCCACACCTAGCCAAGCACGTGAAGAAACTAGAGAAAGTGCAAAGGTTTGCAACAAGACTAGTCCCAGAGCTAATATCATGTGGGAGTTCGATACGTGGATTAGGGTAGAAATACTCACGTAGGCTGTTATACGTATAATTACTGTTATGTGGAGAGTGCCCGCAGCCGTTACCTATCTCCTTGGTTACACTCGTAAAACTGACTAGCCGGCTGGCCAGTACCCCGTAGTGGGTCTTTTGAAATAGTGTCAGCTCAGCACAATATGAAAGACCGTGACTCAAGACGGTTGGTCGTTGAGTCAACGGACAGGTTACTGGTAACTGGTTACTACTACTGAGACTGGTAACTGGTTACTACTACTGAGAGCTCGGCGACGCTAACGTATGTCGTCCCGACATACAACTAATACAAACTAGAGATGGCAGGTATACGGCTTGGGCTGATTCTATACAATGTCAAAGTACACAACATGAAACATTATAGATACATAAGTAGAACATTGGAATGAAAGCTTACGTAACTGAAACTGTAATGCAATACAAGGTATACTATAGTACAACTTAAAACTCAACAAATGAACAACGAACTCAACATTGAGATTACAAGTGATAAAAACAAAAATTTTGATCGATCGATCTGTATTCGTGTGATCTACGGATTCTGAGGAAGGAATATATACAAAGAAAGAGTGTTTAACAGAAAGGCAGATTCGGTGCACGCAAATCTAGACTGTTAACTCTCAGAATGCGGAGAGAACATGAACACAAAAAAAAAAAATTCTTGAATACTGATAAGTTGATACTGTAATTATTCATCTATACAGGTTATTTACATTTAACCCCAACTCTGCTAGGGTAAGATTGGCATATGCAGAATGGGTGTCATCTCTGGGAGGATCAAACTCTGTAGCATTGGCTAACTCATGCTGTATTTGAGGCAAATCTGAATTGGAAGTTACAAATGATACTTGAGGATTTCTCAATACCTGTCGTGTACGTAGGGAATAACGACATTCAGGTTGATCATCTGACTGAGTATCAGAGGAAGAGAGTACAGGATCAGGAGGATTGTCAGAGTCTGTCACATTAGTCTGGGTTGGAACATCATTATCATCACATACTAACTTCATATGATCCAAATGCGATTCTTTATACTGACCAGTACTAATCTCTCTAACCTTATACTTATTACCAGTGATATGTTCAACTACTCGATAAGGACCAACAAACTTTTGATCAAGCTTTGGCATTGCAGACGTTTTGTTAAAATTAGTCAGCATAACTCTCGAACCTACTTTGATTTTGGATGGCTTTACTCGAGTGTTTGCGACTCTTGTAAATTCAGCTGTTGATTTATGAAGTGTTTCACGGATTCTTCTAAAAACACTTTGAGCTAAGCTGGTACGAGTTGCTACGAAATCATCAGGGTTGTAATTTGGTTTCGGATTAGAATATAACAACTCATAAGGCAAACGTTTATCTACACCATACAATGCATAATGTGGAGTGTCACCTATAGAAACATTGTAAGCAGAATTTATAGCACACTGCACATCAGGTATAACTTCATCCCAAGTTTCACTGTTGGGATTGATAGTGGCTCTCAAGACATCAAGTACTTTCTTATTGGTTCGTTCCGCTAACCCATTGCTGGCAGGATGATGAGGAACAATGGTGGATTTAGAGATCTTGTACAAGGTACACAAATTTTCAAGAATTTCATTACAGAATTCACCTCCATTATCTGTTACTAGGGACTTAGGGGTGGTATGCCTGCAGATAATGCGTTCTTTAAACGCTTTAGCTACTGTCTCGGCAGTCTTATCTGCAATAGGAACTAACTCGCAATATCTGGTGAAATGGTCTACCATAACACACAGATGTTTGTTACCTTGGAGGGAACATTGGAAATTAGTTAACAAATCTAGCGCAACTCTTTCCCAAGGTTCGCTAGTAGTTGGATACACTTGGATTGGATTAGGACCATTAGCATTGCCTTTATGTTGCATGCAGACACTACATTTCCTAACATACTCAGAAATATCAGTTGCCATACGAGGCCAAAAGTATTTCAATCTGGCTTGTTTTACTGAACGATCCATACCAGGGTGTGCAACACCTGGTACATCGTGAACTAGCTGTAAGGCTACATTCACTAGTGACTGTGGAATTACTAACTGGTATACTCTTCTGCTAGGAGTACCCAACTCGGCTGTTCGATACAGTAATTCTTGGTTCATGACAAAGTCACTGATGGGAGCTGGTGGCTTCACAGTCAGAATAAGATCTTCCTGGAGCAGGAATCGAATCACACCAGACCACATGGGATCTGTTCGTTGAGCATTCTTTACATCTTCAGCACTAAATGGAGGGTCTGCAGTTACTATACTAACATGTCGCGATAAGGCATCTGCGACTACATTTGACTTGCCAGGTAAATGCTCAAAGGTGGGATTGAACTCTTGGATAGTCAAGGTCCATCTAGCTAACCTTCCAGTAGGTTGTTTGTTCTGGAATAAGGGTATCAGTGGAGCATGATCTGTCAAGACATGAACAGAGTACTGATAAATAATGTCTCGGAAGTGCTTTAAAGACCATACTATTGCTAAAGCTTCTTGCTCAGTTACTGTATAATTACGTTCAGCCTTTGTAAGGACTCGGCTAGCAAATGCAACTGCGTTGTACTTGCCATCGGTCTTCTGAGCTAGTACGGCACCTATGCCAATTGAACTAGCATCAGTTGTCAGATAGAAAGGCTTAGAAAAATCTGGAAATTTCAAAATTGGAGCAGAAGTTAGCTTTTCTTTTAGAGTTTGGAATGCTCTTTCTTGACGGAAGGTCCAAACAAAAGGAGCATCTTTCTTAAGCAACTCAGTTAGAGGAGCAGCTATGGAAGAAAAATTGGCAATGAAAGATCTATAAAAACCTGCTAAGCCCACAAAGGATCTTACGGCATCAGCAGTTTTGGGAGTTGGAAAATTTAGTACTGCAGTTACTTTACTTTGGTCAGTCGTAACCCCTCTAGGAGTGACTACGTGACCAAGAAACTTAATTTCTGATCTGAAAAATTGACATTTTGACAGTTTGATCTTTAAATTGGCTTCTTCAAGCTTACCAAGTACTACATCAAGTCTTTTCAAGTGTGTATCCACGTCTTTAGACATGACGATTACGTCATCTAAGTACACCATAAGTGCATTACCTATGAGACCTCTAAAGATATTAGTCATGAGCCTTGAGAACGTGATAGGGGAAGATCGTAATCCAAATGCCATACGGAGGAAGTGATAATGACCTGTAGGAGTGGAGAATGCAGTTAGCTCTTGGCTGTCCTCGTGAAGAGGGACTTGCCAAAACCCTTGTAACAAATCTAGGGTTGAAAAGACTTTGTTATCTCCGATATTACGTAAAAGATCACCCAGTACAGGGAGTGGAAAGCGATCTGGAATGGTTTTTGCGTTTAACTTCCTAAAGTCAATTACTGGACGCCAAGTACCATCCTTCTTAGGTACTAGTATCAAGGGTGCATTCCAAGGGGAATTGCTAGGTGCAATAACTCCATCATCAAGCATTTGATTGATCAATTCTTCTGCGACAGCAACTTGTGAATGAGGCATTCTGTACGCAGGTATGTAGATAGGTCTAGTACCAGGTTCAAGTGGAATACGATGGGACAATAAGTTCGTTATACCCATCTTCTCACCTGGTAAAGCAATGGCTTTACGACGTTTGTTCAACAGAGTCAACAAACGCTTGACTTCATCTGGGAAGTCAGTGGGAGCTAAGTCTTTCTCCTCAACTGGTGGAACAGATTGATCCAGTGAAGTGGATGAGGTCTCCCCGGCAGAAATAGCACCGACCCACTGGTCAGGTGACAACTCATCCTCTACCTGAACAGGGTAAGGATAGTGAACAAGGTCAACAAGATTGGTATTTGCTCTAAGGCGAACACTGTGACCAGAAGTGTTGGCCAGGTAGAAATGGATCTTACTATCTCTTACAACATGTAAGGATGGTTCAACAAATAGACCTTTTACTTTGCAGGAATCACTGTCAACTAGGACGTTATCACCATCTGGAACACTAGGAACAACTACAGACACTCTAGTGAGAGCACTAGCCGCAACAGAAACGTCTTTCTGCAGACGGCATGTGACATCAACAAGAGATGGCATTACTAGTTGCAAGTAATTGTTTTCCGACAAGGCGTCCCCTGTGGAGAAACTACTACTCGAACTAGCAGGCATTGCAGGGATAGGTTGAGCACTCAAGGCAATCTGAGCGTCCTCGGACACTTGAGGCATCGGACTATCCTGCAATTCTGAAGGTATAGGTGGAACACTGATGGGAGTGACAGAATTACCAGTGCCTGACCGCTTGGGTACGCTACTGGAGAATGCATTAGCTTGTAAGGACTTAATCCGTACATCATACTCTGCAGCAGTATAACAGATTTCTGATCCAAGCTGGTAACCCCAGAATGGAACGATCAAGTCGTCAATTTGTGCATGCCATCGATAAGGGTCGAGCACAATGCGTAAGTCTCGCATGGAAGCAAATCCCAGTAGAAGGTCACCAGGGAAAGTAATCTGGTCGACAACAAGGAAGGAAACAGTGAAGTCTCTACCTTGGATAGAAAAGGTTAGGGCAGTCGTACCTCGGACACGCAGGTGAGAACCAGATACTCCACTAAGGGAGGACACAGGAGTCGGTTCTACGAGAAGGACATGTCGTAACTTCTTATCCTTAAACAAACTAGACCTAATAATATTGATTTGCGCACCAGAGTCCATGAACAATTGAACGGGCGCATTATAAACAGATGCTTGCACTATAGGGCCTATGGTTGCATTGGAAGTTATGTGCAAACAAAAAGGTGGATTGTCATCAGAAAAGACTTGTTCTACTCCATCCCCAAAATCATCTATGTCAGAGACATGTGAAGCAACATCATCAGCAGGGTTGTCATTCTCGAGACTGCTTAAGGCTTCAAAGGAGTTGTGAACGGGGATGGTGTACTCATTATCACCTACTGTCACCATGGGGCGGTTTGACTGGGGCGCTCGAATTCCCCCGAATTGGAAGAACGAGCCTGGTTCTGGTGAGTTTGAGAATTGAATGAATGAGCCTGGTTCTGGTTATTTTGAAAACCACGAGATCTGTTTCCTCGACGGGTTCTGCGGTTGGAACGACCACGGAAAGATCTAGAGTACTGAAGGTTATAGAGAGCATTACACTCAGATGTGTCATGTCCATGTATTCTATGATAAGTACAGTAAGGAAGATCTGAGTACTCATCATCAGTACGACGTCTCTTAGGGTAACTATCAGGACAATTAATTGCAATATGTCCACGGAAACCACAGTTGTAACAATTCCGCCGACTATGGTTACTGAATGTACTATGAATACTACGAGGTGTATAACGACTCTGTACACTGGTTCTTGGTGATCTCTGAGATGGTTGACGACCACGATTTGTCTCTGTGGCGCAAACAAGAGGTGGTGCAGACTGAGGCATATGTGTGACATTACTTTTAATACAAGGGAAAGTACCCTGGGGGCACAAGGAACGTACATGATTTAAGGCTGTAAGTGGTTCCATCGTTACAGTTGGAGGATGAGCCTCATAAGCACACACAGAAGCAGGTGGCATTAGTTCTTTAATTGCTCCAAAAGCTGCTATTTTAGCAATTGATTCTGTAAATGGTTTAGCCTCTTCAGGGAGAAAAGATGATGATTGGACAGCATTGATAAATGATGATAAAAGTTTGTCTAATCTAACAGCAAATGCACTCAACGATTCAGTACTCATGGGTGTAGCATTCACTAGTTCCCTAAGAACGACATATGGATCAGCTGTTTTTACTGGGACAAGGAAAGAACGAATCAGTTCCTCATATTGTGACCACCTAGTAAGATTCCTGAAGTCTCGCATATCAAGGAGATCAACAACGTGAACAGCAGCAGGAGATCGATAAAGAGCTTCTTTAGCAAGTCTGATAAGGCTTTCCTCTGAAGGAGGACCTTCACCTAGAGCACTAGCACGAGAACGAATGGCTGCAAACCATGCTTCAAGACTATGTACATGGCCATTGAATAAAGGTAACGCATCAAGGGAATCACGAGTATAACTATAATATCTCGGTGTCTGAGTCGGTCTGTCAGTCGGTAAGGAACTGTGAGGACTGATGACAGGACCAGCAGTAGTAGCCTGAGAGGTCTGAGTGTCGACATTCACTAAAGTATCACTTGACGGTATGTGAGACATAATGGCAAAGTAACACGAGAACAAATAAAGCAAAAATAATGAACAATAAAAATGATATAAAATTCTAGAATTGAAATGAAAAGATATACAACTAATTCTGCAGAATTAATAATGTCTATACACTGCAAGAAGAAGGAAAACTCAATTTAAAGGACTATTGGCAAAAATAAAAAAATTTACATTGAAATATACAAGTAAAAATATTACTGGAGACTGAATTAAATGCAAAATGAGCTGTCTTTACTCTTGCTAATAAAAAAATTAATTAATGAAATTATTTAAATCAATGTGAAAGTGTAAAATAAAATTATTAAATTGTTAACTGGGAAATTTAAGTAGTTTCTAAGAATGCATAGACAAAATTAAAATATAATTCATAAAAATATCAATAAAAGAAAAGAATTCACTGCAGAACAGTGCAACAAAATAAAGTGTAGAAATAATCACTGCAGTAATAAAGTGTCACTGGGAAAACTCAGGTAAAATAATGAATTAAAATATGAAGATCAAAAAAAAAAAAATTAACTGATTGAACACTTTAACTCTTAATTGTAAATTAGACAAAACAATTTACTCAAACAGAGTAAGAAAACACTTTACGTTAAAAGTAATTGAAATTACATCAAGAGTGAATTTGTTCAAGAATATAAAAATATGAAAAAAAATAAAACACACGAACAAAACAGGTAATATAACACTTACAGTGACGGGGCACACTTCAGTATTAATTTATTCTTACAACAAAATCCTGCTGTGACTGATACAACAAAATCTTGCTGTGACTGATACGACAAAAATTTGCTGGCAAAAATAATGGTACACAGTCTGCGAAAAAATTAGAGGAATGAGACACTGCTGGCATACGAAAAAAGGACACACATAGAAATAAATGGATAATTTAGTACACTGGGGTGAATATCACTGCATGAAATACAATGACAATTACTGATGAATACAACGCTGAAAGAATACAATAAAAAAAAATGAATCACTTCACACAGGGTGACTGACTGGTACACTACACAATAATACTTACTAGAGACAGGAGTAGCATAAAGAAAAACACAGAATAAAAAATATAAGATTAGTGAAAACACTGAAAAATATTGTAAAAATACTGAGTCAAAGAATACTGCGTTTACACTGAAAACACAAGGTTTAGAGTACACAAGCAATTTACTATAAATGTCTCACACACGCAAATGTCTTTAAATGCAAGAAAAATGTCTCAAGAAAATTATCACTGAAGTCGGGAGGAGTAGACGGACGGTGAGTACTGGTGGGGGGGGCGGGTGTATGGTGTCCCGCGCGGTGATGGCTGACGCCTCCTACATTCACTGTTGTCGTGAAGAAATGTGCTTTCTAGGCGAACTCACATAACTGGCTTTATCGTTGGCACCAGCTACAATCTCTTGACCAATTATGTGAGCCAAAACAGTACTAGGACCCGGTACAAGGGTGCAAACAACCACAGGTAGATGAGTGGATGGCTGGTGGTGGTGGTGGGGTGGTTGCTTCTGCCGCGCACCCCGAGTGGTGGGAGAGAGTGGTGGGGGGGGACGCTGGGGGTCTGCCGCGCACCCCACTCACCCACGAAGGTGGCTTGAAAAACCCACTCTATGCCACAGGAATGGTAAAAACCACTCTTAGCATCCAACAGGGAGCACAAAGCGATATAAACAATACCTCAGAGGAACTTGGCTTACTTCTTACTGCGTGGCTTACTTCTCTCTCTCAGCTGGGTTAGAAGCTGGGTTGGCTGACTGGCTTACCCCACGAGAATGGATGACTGGAAGACGTGTAACGATGCACAAAGCACGGAGGAGCAGTTGGATGACAGGAGACAGGCTGGATGATAGGCTGACTGGCGTTCACTTCCACAGTCTGGCTTACTGACTGGCTTAATTGCAAAATCCGGGTCAACCCCTCGGAGATTGAAGCAATTAGCACACGAACTAAGCCAGGAAGCTTGAAACGGCTGCAACAGGCTTGCAGGCAATAGGTGTGAGGGGAGTAG
>NW_027196864.1:70000-75982 GCF_038502225.1 Cherax quadricarinatus
ATTATGAAAAGAAATAATAGGAAAATGTGCTGGTATACGCTGGAAGACGAGCTTGTACATACTGAAAGATGTGCAGGAAGTGAAGGTTTTGTTAGGTCACATGTGAAGTGAAATTTATGAGCGACATGTCAGGCAAAGCTTAAATTCCTCACAAATTCTATTATAAATGAGTCTAATTTATATAAACCTGAACTAATATTCATAGAATCAATACTATTTTTTATGAAACTTGATTCGATTATATTTCTCTCATCCACTGACCTGATTGATGATCAAATCAAGTTTTTTCATCCCTGAGATTCATTTAAGTTATCAACTTCCAGTTGTGACCCTTGTTGCTGTGTCCCATCTCTGTGTCAATTCCTCTCATTATTTTGTAAGTCGTTATCATGTCATACCCTATCCCTCCTATCCTCCAGTGTCGTCAGGTTTGCTTTCCCTTAACTTCCTCTCGTAGGACATACTCCTTAGCTCCGGGAGTAGTCTTGTTACAAAACTCTGAATTTTCTATAATTTTGTGAAGTGCTTGACCAGGCATGGTTTCCAAACTGATGCTATATACTCTAATATGGGCCTGACGTACACAGTGTACAGGGTCTTGAATGATTCCTTACTCATATATCGAAATGCTATTCTTAGCTTTACCAGGAGCCCATATGCTGCAGCAGTTATTTGGTTGATGTACGCCCCAGGAGAAGTGTTCGGTATGGCACTCACCCCAAGATCCTTTTCCTCGAGTGCGGTTTGTAGCCTTTGACCCGTCTGCAGTCTTTTTGACCTTCCTCAGTATTGATGACTTTGCACTTGGTGGAACTGAACTGCAGAAGCCAGTTGCTGGACCAAGTTTGCAGCCTGTCCAGATCTCTTTGTAGTCCTACCTGATACTCATCCGTTTGAATTCTTGACATTAGCTTCACATTCTCTGCAAACAAGGACAGACAGCGATGTGGAGTTACTAAAAGTATTATTCAGAGGACTGAAGAGGGTTTGTTGTGGTGGTTCATATATTTATAGAGGATGGAACAAAGCAGGATGACTTTGAGGACATATTAATCTGTAATGGAGGGAAGGCGGGGTAGCGGTCGTCCTAGGAAAGGTTGGAGGAAGGGAGTAAAGGAGGCTTTGTGTGTGAAAGGCTTAACTTCCAGCAAGCATACGTGAGTGTGTTAGTAGTGAGTGGACGCAAGTGGTTTTTATGACCTAACGTGCTGTTGGAGTGTGAGCAAGGTAATATTTATGAAGAGATTCAGGGAAATCGGTTAGCTGGACTTGAATCCTGGAGGCGGAAAGCATAGTGCCTGCACTCTAGAGGGGTGGAGATATTTATAGTTTTGAACTATACTATCGGCGTCCTTTTGGCAAAACAGTGATGGAGTGAATGATGGTGAAAGTGCTTCGTCTTTTTTGGGTCATCCTACCTGGGAAGGAGACGGCCGGTTTGTTGAAGAAAAAAATATATTTAATGTAACGTACGAAAAAAACGAAAATACACCACTTTTATATATCTCTATACCACTATTTTTAGATTTAATCTTTGTTACCAGTATACTTTCCGAGAGGACATATCATAGCAATCAGAGGCTGAAAATTATGCTACCTGATGGGGCATTTCTAACCAACATTATTAACAGGACAGCAAGTCATACGCTCCTTGTCACACTAGCAGATAAAAGACATTCGTAAGAGTCGGAAAAATTGTCGACATAAATGAGGTTTTTTTCCGTGCACTGTAATAAATGAATATAAATATTTCGACTCGTTGTTGTGAGGTGAAAGTTTCTACGCACGAACCGCCTCTTCTTTTTTATGAGCCAAAACACAGTTTCTCTGATTTGTGTTGCTACAGGAATTATAACTTTAAAATGGTTTACTTTTGTTTTTGTATCTAATTAGAAATGTTTAATGAGTATGAACTGCAGGAGGGTTGTTAATGTTGCCTATCATCTCACTGGTTAACAACAACAACTACAAATTTCATTGCCAGAGATATTTGAAGGTATTTAGGGTAATTTGGGGCTGCTGAATTCGAAAATGGCAATAGAGGTTTTGCAAATTAGGCTCTTGTTTATGAGATATAGCATACCTACCCTCAGTTAACGAGGAACAACCGTAACGCGTGTATATGCATGTAACATTTGGTATATATAGTTAGTTTTGATAAAGATCAGAATTTTATTTTTAAATTATTTAATATTTAACGAAAGGAGAATATCAACAACGATCATGTGGCAATATTGTAGCCTTTATTTGGTTATTTGTTTTTTAAGAAAAACATGAGTTCTTCACAAAGAGTCTGCCTAAACAATCCCAGTACATTTTGCTACATTTGTGGCAAATGCACTTTGCAAAAACAAAGAAATACATCACAAATTTTGTAAAACAAGCTTATCTTGCTTATTTTGGAGTGGCGCTTCGAGAACAAGACAAGTCTTGGGCTCCCCATATGGTCTGCAAATCCTATGTACAATGTTTACCACAGTGGAAAACTAGGCAAAATCAATGTTTAATTTTGGGAGTGTCTGTGGTGTGGAGAGAGCCAAAAAACCACCGTGGGATACCAAATTTATCAAAAACCAGACCCAGTCAAGCATAACCGATATATTCGGAATCACCAACACAAACTTACCCTGAAATCGGTGTAATATCATTGGTCAGAAAGTGAGTGTTGACTAAGAATACCTTGACGACTTTCCTAGGAATTAGCGAATTTATGGTTGTTAGTGTACAGAGGCAGGACTAAAAGCCCATTTACGTTTTACCTGTGTATTCTCTCTGTGTACATATACTGAAATATATACCTGAATGTGCTATATACCACAGTGTTTTATGGTGCAAGATAGAGATGGGTATGGATAAAGCCGAAAATATAAAAATATTGAAAAATATGGCAACTGCCTCACAACAGCATCAAGGAAAGTCTTTAAATGTTTCCAGAATTGTTTTTTCTTCCTCAAATTATTTCGTTCATAACACAAGAACTCCTCACCCGATCACCTAGTGTATATTAACTACGGCAACATTTATACAGTTGTTGGAATGTGCAGGTGCTCTGTGATCAATGTTATAGAACCCATTCTCAGCCTACTTCAGTCTACCTGGAGGGTATTCTGGGGATCAACGCCTCCGCTGCCCGGTCGTGGACCGGGCCTCCCGGTGGATCAGGGCCTGATCAACCAGGCTGTTACTGCTGGCCGCATGCAGTCCAACGTACGAACCACAGCCCGGCTGATCCGGCATCGACTTTAAGTATCTGTCCAGCTCCCTTTTCATGGCAGCCAAGGGTCTATTGGTAATTCCTCTTATGCATGATGGGAGGCTGTTGAACAGTCTCGGCCCCGGACACTTATTGCGTTTTCTCTTAGGGTACCAATAACGTCCCTACTTTTCATTGGGGGTATTTTGCACCAGCTGTCCAGTCTTTTACTTCCGTAATTAGTAATTTCTGTTTGCAGATTAAGGACCATTCTTTCTACGCTGGTGCAAGTGTAGATCATGATATATCTCTCTCACCTGCGTTCCAGCGAGTATAAGTCAAGTGCTTCTAGTAGTTAAGGTGTTTGATGGAACTTACATGTACAGTAAAGGTTCTCTCTACATTCTCTAGATCTACAAGTTCACCGGCTTTGAACGGAGATGTTGATGTACAGCAATATTCCAGCCTAGAGAGAACAAGTGATTTAAAAAGGGTCATCACCGGCTTGGTATCTCTTGTTTTGAACTTTCTCATTATCCATCCTATCATTTTCTTCGCAGACGTGATAGTAAACCTGGAGAGGGTTTCGGGGGTCAACGCCCCCGCGGTCCGGTCAGAGACCAGGCCTCGTGGTGGATCAGGGTCTGGTCAGCCAGGCTTTTACTGCTGGCTGCACGTAAAGGCGCTGGACAGGCACCTAAAGTCAGTACCTGTTCAGCCCGGCTGATCAGGTATTGACTTCAGGTGCCTGTTGAGCGCCTTCTTGAAGACAGCCAGGGGTCTACTGGTAATCCCCTTATGTATACTGGGAGGCAGTTGAACAGTCTTGGGCCCCTGACACTTATTATGTTGTCTCTTAGTGTATTCGTGGCATCCTTGCTTTTCACTGGGGTCTGATAACTTCCAAAAGCCTCTGCTGCTCGGCTTCAAAGGCTCTTAAAATAAAATCCTTTTACTTTCACCTGTCAAATCTGAGTACCACAAGAAAGAGAGAAATTTTTATTCCCCTTTAATTACGTTAAATATATTTCAGGCTACCTTCTTCTGAACGGCTTATTTTTTTTTTTAATTTGCCGATGCATCTTACAGACATGACATTACCCATTAACTTTAATTTGTGTGAGCAAATGTGCTAATATATTAAATTAGTTAAAAAAAAGTGGAATCCTTGGAATCTGTGTCTTACCTCAAGAATGCCTCTTCTGATTGGCTTCAACCTCTCAGCTCTGCAGTGTTGTTCAAATAGAAAAAACTCTCGTTGTTACCGAGCTGCACAAATCCCAATTTACTAACACTGCTATATAAATAGTGATACTGATTGCCTTCAAAATATTGTACACACACACAAACGTATATATATATATATATATATATATATATATATATATATATATATATATATATATATATATATATATATATATATATATATATATATATATATATGTCGTGCCGAATAGGCAGAACTTGCGATCTTGGCTTAAATAGCAACGCTCATCTTGCCATATAGGACAAGTGAAAATTTGTGTATGCAATAATTTCGCCAAAATCATTCTGAACCTAACGAAAAAAATATATTTCACTGTGTTTGTTTAGTATTAAATTATTGTAAACAAATCTAAAATATATTTAGTTGGGTTAGGCTAAAATAAATTGTTCTTGTTATAATAAGGTTAGGTAAGTTTTCTAAGATTCTTTTGGTGCAAAATTAAAAATTTTTACATTAACATTAATGAAAAAATATATCTTTAAACGTATAAGAGAAAATTTTAGAAAGGACTTAATTTTAAATGAGTTCTTGCTAATTGACCAGTTTTACATATTCGGCACGACATATATATATATATATATATATATATATATATATATATATATATATATATATATATATATATATATATATATAGATAGATAGAGATAGAGAGAGCTTCGTCTAGTCGCCGACTATGCGACTATTCTTATTCCGGGATGTGGCTGAGCAGTGAAAGTATTGTGTACGTTGATTTAAAGTGAGCAGGTTCGAATCCTGCTGTGGAGTGAGAGATATTTATTTATTTAGTTGTGGAAATAACGATGATACATAATACCGTTCTTCAGTCTAATACACAGGAGGCAGAAGAAGCTGTGGAGAGACGATGTAATCAGTCCATCACCCTCGAAGAAGTAGTTTTGAGGTGGTCAGTCCCTCAGCCTGGAGAAGAGTTCCACCCCATAGTTTAGAGCAGACTAAACCCACCTGTCCGTAGATTATTAAGACCCATTACCTGTATATGGGTCACTGAAACCCATCAACTGTACGTGGGTCAAAAACAACCATCACCTGTACATGGGTTATACTTTACCTAAATATCTTCACCAGGTACACTCTGAGCTCAGAAGTGATCAAAGTAACCTGGTGGTGTGGGTGTCGTGGAACATTAAACAAAGTTTCCTGTCTTACCTTATAAAGCAACCATTGTTTTGCCAAACAAGTTGAGTGTAAATTCATCGTCAGGATGACTCGGCGAAAGTCAATCTGAACAACATGATAACATTTAGGCTTGTATAAGACAGGCTCGGATATGATTACCTTAAATTACATTACAGTACAATAAGTTGAGATGCATTAAATGGGTTTTTTAAGTTATCTTTGTCCCCTCTCCCCTAAAAAATTATATCAAGTTAAATGGCAGTACTTTATCTATCAGTAATTAAAATAAAAACTTTCAGAACAGATAATTTTTCTAGGGGTTTCAGCTTTTTGCCTCAGTTTGCCTATATTAAACACGACACGTACATCTGAGGGAGAC
>NW_027196865.1:0-75933 GCF_038502225.1 Cherax quadricarinatus
TGGATCCTGCCTCCACTATATCACTTCCCAGACTATTCCACTTCCTGACAACTCTGTGCCTGAAGAAATACTTCCTAACATCCCTGTGATTCATTTGAGTCTTCAGCTTCCAACTGTCCGCCCTTGGTGCTGTGTCCCATCTCTGGAACATCTTGTCTCTGACCACCTTGTCGATTTCTCTCTCAGTATTTTATGTCGTTATCATATCCCCCCTATCTCTCCTGTCCTTCAGTGTCGTCAGGTTGATTTCCCTTAACCTCTCCTCGTAGGATATGTCACTTAGCTTCGGGACTAATCTTGTTAAAAGCCTTTGCACTTTGTCAAATTTCCTTATGTGCTTGGCTAGGAGTGGGTTCCAAACTGGTGCTGCATACTCTAATATGAGCCTAACGTAGACGGTGTACAGGGTCCTGAACGATTCCTTATTAAGATGTCGGAATGCTGTTCTGAGGTTTGCTAGGCGCCCATATGCTGCAGCAGTTATTTGGTTGATGTGCGCCTCAGGAGATGTGGCTGGTGTTATACTCATCCGAGGATACTTTTCCTTGAGTGAGATTTTCTCTGTCCCCCTAGACTGTACTCCGTCTGTGGTCTTCTTTGCTCTTCCTAAATCTTCATGACTTTGCACTTGGTGGGGTTGAACTCCAGGAGCCAGTTTCTGGACCTGGCTTGCAGCTTGTCCAGATCCCTTTGTACCTCTGACTGGTCCTTGTCTGATTAGATTCTTCTCATCAACTTCGCATCACCCTCAAATAGGGGAAACTTCTTAGGGTATTCCTTCTGTCATGTCATTCACAAATACCAGAAACAGCACCAGTCCTAGGACTGACACCTGTGGAACCCCGCTCGTCACAGGCCCCGACTCTGACACTTCGCCACGTATCATGAGTCACTGCTGTCTTCCTGACAAGTATTCCCTGATCCATTGTAGTGCCTTCCCTGTTATACCTGCCTGGTCCTCCAGCTTTTGCAATAATCTTTTGTGTGGAACTGTGTCAAACGCCTTCTTATAGTCAAAGAAAATGCAATGTACCCACCCCTTTCTCTCTTGTCTTACAGCTGTCACCCTGTCATAGAACTCCAGTAGGTTTGTGACACAGGATTTCCCATCCCTGAAACCGTGCTGGCTGTCGTTGATAAGATCATTCCTTTCTAGTTGCTCCAGCACTCTTCTGATAATCTTCTCCATGACTTTACATACTATACATGTCAGTGACTCTGGTCTGTAGTTTCTTCATGTCTTTCTCCTTTTTTTTTTAAATAGGGACTACATTTGCTGTCTTTCATACCTCAGGTAGTCGTCATGTTTCGATAGATGTGTTGAAGATTGTTGTTAGTAGTACATACAGCACCTCTGCTCCCTCTCTCAGGACCCATGGAGAGATGTCTGGCCCCATCGCCTTTGAGGTATCAAGGTCACTTAGCAGCCTCTTCACTTCTTCCTCGGTTGTATGTTTTGTGTCCAGCACTTGTTGGTGTACCCCACCTCTCGGTCTTTCTGGAGTCCCTTCTGTCTCTTCTGTGAACACTTCTTTGAATTACATGTTGAGCTCCTCACATACTTCGTGGTAGCTTCTTGTGACCTTCCTACCTTCCTTCCTCAGCCTGATTATGTGGCCCTTGACTGTTTTCCTCCTGATGTGGCTGTACAACGGCTTTGGGTCATATTTGGCTTTCGCTGCTGTGTCATTTACGTATTGTCGTTGGACTCCCCTTCTTACCTGTTCATATTCATTTCTGGCTCTATGACTGTTCTCCTTATTCTCCTGGGTCCTTTGCCTTCTATACTTCTTCCATTTTCTAGCACACTAAGTTTTGGCCTCTCTTCACCTTTGGGTGAACCAAGGGCTCATCCTGGCTTTCTCGTTGTTTCTGTTAATCTCGGGTACAAACCTCTCCTCAGTTCCCATGCATGCTGTTGTCACATATTCCATTGTCTTATTTACTGACAGATTAATAAGAATGAGAGTATAATAAAGGAGACAATATAATAAAGATAACTAATTATCCACATTAAGACTGACAAGAGTAACTTTACTAACAACTTGGTTGTCTACGTTAATAATCCAGTACATAACTGTTACATTAATTAGACGCAAGTTGTACATCTCATGCAGCATGTACTGAACAGTGTGTGTCACATGTAAGACCCTAGAATTTGTTGCTGACACACATTGTTATACAGATATGCAGCTGGATCAATGTGCTGACGTTGTGTCAGTCACTTATACTTGCAAGACATGTTAGTGTGTTGTGATGTTTCTCCACAACTGCAGTCAACTTTCGTGAGTTTTCTTATAGGCCTAGTGTTTTTACCATCTTTGTAAAAGGGTAGGCCATAGGCAAGGTCCACAGGTGTATTTCAGGTTTCATTTGCCAGAGTGTTGGATTGTGATGACCAGTATGTGGCCGAGAGATGTAACCAGCCTAACACTGTATGTGGTCGAGCGATGTAACCAGCCTAACACTGTATGTGGCTGAGAGATGTAACCAGCCTAACACTGTATGTGGTCGAGCGATGTAACCAGCCTAACACTGTATGTGGCTGAGAGATGTAACCAGCCTAACACTGTATGTGGTCGAGCGATGTAACCAGCCTAACACTGTATGTGGCTGAGCGATGTAACCAGCCTAACACTGTATGTGGCTGAGCGATGTAACCAGCCTAACACTGTATGTGGCTGAGCGATGTAACCAGCCTAACACTGTATGTGGCTGAGCGATATAACCAGCCTAACACTGTATGTGGCTGAGCGATGTAACCAGCCTAACACTGTATGTGGCTGAGCGATGTAACCAGCCTAACACTGTATGTGGCTGAGCGATGTAACCAGCCTAACACTGTATGTGGCTGAGCGATGTAACCAGCCTAGCACTGTATGTGGTTGAGCGATGTAACCAGCCTAACACTGTATGTGGCTGAGCGATGTAACCAGCCTAACACTGTATGTGGTCGAGCGATGTAACCAGCCTAACACTGTATGTGGTCGAGCGATGTAACCAGCCTAGCACTGTATGTGGTTGAGCGATGTAACCAGCCTAACACTGTATGTGGTCGAGCGATGTAACCAGCCTAGCACTGTATGTGGCTGAGAGATGTAACCAGCCTAACACTGTATGTGGCTGAGAGATGTAACCAGCCTAACACTGTATGTGGCTGAGAGATGTAACCAGCCTAACACTGTATGTGGTCGAGCGATGTAACCAGCCTAACACTGTATGTGGTCGAGCGATGTAACCAGCCTAACACTGTATGTGGTCGAGCGATGTAACCAGCCTAACACTGTATGTGGTCGAGCGATGTAACCAGCCTAGCACTGTATGTGGCTGAGAGATGTAACCAGCCTAACACTGTATGTGGTCGAGCGATGTAACCAGCCTAACACTGTATGTGGCTGAGAGATGTAACCAGCCTAACACTGTATGTGGTCGAGCGATGTAACCAGCCTAACACTGTATGTGGTCGAGCGATGTAACCAGCCTAACACTGTATGTGGCCGAGAGATGTAACCAGCCTAACACTGTATGTGGTCGAGCGATGTAACCAGCCTAACACTGTATGTGGTCGAGCGATGTAACCAGCCTAACACTGTATGTGGCTGAGAGATGTAACCAGCCTAACACTGTATGTGGTCGAGCGATGTAACCAGCCTAACACTGTATGTGGTCGAGCGATGTAACCAGCCTAGCACTGTACGTGGCTGAGCGTGGTAACCAGCCTAACACTGTATGTGGCTGAGAGATGTAACCAGCCTAACACTGTATGTGGCTGAGAGATGTAACCAGCCTAACACTGTATGTGGCTGAGAGATGTAACCAGCCTAACACTGTATGTGGCTGAGCGATGTAACCAGCCTAACACTGTATGTGGTCGAGCGATGTAACCAGCCTAACACTGTATGTGGTCGAGCGATGTAACCAGCCTAACACTGTATGTGGCCGAGCGATGTAACCAGCCTAGCACTGTACGTGGCTGAGCGTGGTAACCAGCCTAACACTGTATGTGGTCGAGCGATGTAACCAGCCTAACACTGTATGTGGTCGAGCGATGTAACCAGCCTAACACTGTATGTGGTCGAGCGATGTAACCAGCCTAGCACTGTACGTGGCTGAGCGTGGTAACCAGCCTAACACTGTATGTGGCTGAGAGATGTAACCAGCCTAACACTGTATGTGGCTGAGAGATGTAACCAGCCTAACACTGTATGTGGCTGAGAGATGTAACCAGCCTAACACTGTATGTGGCTGAGCGATGTAACCAGCCTAACACTGTATGTGGCTGAGCGATGTAACCAGCCTAACACTGTATGTGGCTGAGCGATGTAACCAGCCTAACACTGTATGTGGTTGAGCGATGTAACCAGCCTAACACTGTATGTGGCTGAGAGATGTAACCAGCCTAACACTGTATGTGGCTGAGAGATGTAACCAGCCTAACACTGTATGTGGCTGAGCGATGTAACCAGCCTAACACTGTATGTGGCTGAGCGATGTAACCAGCCTAACACTGTATGTGGCTGAGCGATGTAACCAGCCTAACACTGTATGTGGTCGAGCGATGTAACCAGCCTAACACTGTATGTGGCTGAGAGATGTAACCAGCCTAACACTGTATGTGGCTGAGCGATGTAACCAGCCTAACACTGTATGTGGCTGAGAGATGTAACCAGCCTAACACTGTATGTGGTTGAGAGATGTAACCAGCCTAACACTGTATGTGGCTGAGAGATGTAACCAGCCTAACACTGTATGTGGCTGAGAGATGTAACCAGCCTAACACTGTATGTGGTCGAGCGATGTAACCAGCCTAACACTGTATGTGGCTGAGAGATGTAACCAGCCTAACACTGTATGTGGCTGAGAGATGTAACCAGCCTAACACTGTATGTGGCTGAGAGATGTAACCAGCCTAACACTGTATGTGGCTGAGAGATGTAACCAGCCTAACACTGTATGTGGTCGAGCGATGTAACCAGCCTAACACTGTATGTGGCTGAGAGATGTAACCAGCCTAACACTGTATGTGGCTGAGAGATGTAACCAGCCTAGCACTGTATGTGGCTGAGCGATGTAACCAGCCTAACACTGTATGTGGTCGAGCGATGTAACCAGCCTAACACTGTATGTGGCCGAGAGATGTAACCAGCCTAGCACTGTATGTGGCTGAGCGATGTAACCAGCCTAACACTGTATGTGGCCGAGAGATGTAACCAGCCTAACACTGTATGTGGCTGAGCGATGTAACCAGCCTAACACTGTATGTGGCTGAGCGATGTAACCAGCCTAACACTGTATGTGGCTGAGAGATGTAACCAGCCTAACACTGTATGTGGCTGAGAGATGTAACCAGCCTAACACTGTATGTGGCTGAGAGATGTAACCAGCCTAACACTGTATGTGGTTGAGCGATGTAACCAGCCTAACACTGTATGTGGCTGAGCGATGTAACCAGCCTAACACTGTATGTGGTCGAGCGATGTAACCAGCCTAACACTGTATGTGGCTGAGAGATGTAACCAGCCTAACACTGTATGTGGCTGAGCGATGTAACCAGCCTAACACTGTATGTGGCTGAGAGATGTAACCAGCCTAACACTGTATGTGGTTGAGAGATGTAACCAGCCTAACACTGTATGTGGCTGAGAGATGTAACCAGCCTAACACTGTATGTGGCTGAGAGATGTAACCAGCCTAACACTGTATGTGGTCGAGCGATGTAACCAGCCTAACACTGTATGTGGCTGAGAGATGTAACCAGCCTAACACTGTATGTGGCTGAGAGATGTAACCAGCCTAACACTGTATGTGGCTGAGAGATGTAACCAGCCTAACACTGTATGTGGCTGAGAGATGTAACCAGCCTAACACTGTATGTGGTCGAGCGATGTAACCAGCCTAACACTGTATGTGGCTGAGAGATGTAACCAGCCTAACACTGTATGTGGCTGAGAGATGTAACCAGCCTAGCACTGTATGTGGCTGAGCGATGTAACCAGCCTAACACTGTATGTGGTCGAGCGATGTAACCAGCCTAACACTGTATGTGGCCGAGAGATGTAACCACCCTAGCACTGTATGTGGCTGAGCGATGTAACCAGCCTAACACTGTATGTGGCCGAGAGATGTAACCAGCCTAACACTGTATGTGGCTGAGCGATGTAACCAGCCTAACACTGTATGTGGCTGAGCGATGTAACCAGCCTAACACTGTATGTGGCTGAGAGATGTAACCAGCCTAACACTGTATGTGGCTGAGAGATGTAACCAGCCTAACACTGTATGTGGCTGAGAGATGTAACCAGCCTAACACTGTATGTGGTCGAGCGATGTAACCAGCCTAACACTGTATGTGGCTGAGAGATGTAACCAGCCTAACACTGTATGTGGCTGAGAGATGTAACCAGCCTAACACTGTATGTGGCTGAGAGATGTAACCAGCCTAACACTGTATGTGGTCGAGCGATGTAACCAGCCTAACACTGTATGTGGCTGAGAGATGTAACCAGCCTAACACTGTATGTGGCTGAGAGATGTAACCAGCCTAACACTCTATGTGGCTGAGAGATGTAACCAGCCTAACACTGTATGTGGTCGAGCGATGTAACCAGCCTAACACTGTATGTGGTCGAGCGATGTAACCAGCCTAACACTGTATGTGGCTGAGAGATGTAAACAGCCTAACACTGTATGTGGCCGAGAGATGTAACCAGCCTAACACTGTATGTGGCTGAGCGATGTAACCAGCCTAACACTGTATGTGGCTGAGCGATGTAACCAGCCTAACACTGTATGTGGCTGAGAGATGTAACCAGCCTAGTACTGTATGTGGCCGAGAGGTGTACCAAGCCTAGCAGTGTATGTGGCCGAGTGATGTAACCAGCCTAGCAGTGTATGTAGCTGAGAGATGTAACCAGCCTAGCAGTGTATGTGGCTGAGAGATGTAACCAGCCTAGTACTGTATGTGGCTGAGAGATGTAACCAGCCTAGTACTGTATGTGGCTGAGAGATGTACCAAGCCTAGCAGTGTATGTGGCCGAGTGATGTAACCAGCCTAGCAGTGTATGTAGCTGAGAGATGTAACCAGCCTAGCAGTGTATGTGGCTGAGAGATGTAACCAGCCTAGTACTGTATGTGGCCGAGAGATGTAACAAGCCTTGCAGTGTATGTGGCCAAGTGATGTAACCAGCCTAACACTGTATGTGGCTGAGCGTGGTAACCAGCCTAACACTGTATGTGGCTGAGAGATGTAACCAGCCTAACACTGTATGTGGCTGAGAGATGTAACCAGCCTAACACTGTATGTGGCTGAGAGATGTAACCAGCCTAACACTGTATGTGGCTGAGCGATGTAACCAGCCTAACACTGTATGTGGCTGAGAGATGTAACCAGCCTAACACTGTATGTGGTTGAGCGATGTAACCAGCCTAACACTGTATGTGGCTGAGAGATGTAACCAGCCTAACACTGTATGTGGCTGAGCGATGTAACCAGCCTAACACTGTATGTGGCTGAGCGATGTAACCAGCCTAACACTGTATGTGGCTGAGCGATGTAACCAGCCTAACACTGTATGTGGTCGAGCGATGTAACCAGCCTAACACTGTATGTGGCTGAGAGATGTAACCAGCCTAACACTGTATGTGGCTGAGCGATGTAACCAGCCTAACACTGTATGTGGCTGAGAGATGTAACCAGCCTAACACTGTATGTGGTTGAGAGATGTAACCAGCCTAACACTGTATGTGGCTGAGAGATGTAACCAGCCTAACACTGTATGTGGCTGAGAGATGTAACCAGCCTAACACTGTATGTGGTCGAGCGATGTAACCAGCCTAACACTGTATGTGGCTGAGAGATGTAACCAGCCTAACACTGTATGTGGCTGAGAGATGTAACCAGCCTAACACTGTATGTGGCTGAGAGATGTAACCAGCCTAACACTGTATGTGGCTGAGAGATGTAACCAGCCTAACACTGTATGTGGTCGAGCGATGTAACCAGCCTAACACTGTATGTGGCTGAGAGATGTAACCAGCCTAACACTGTATGTGGCTGAGAGATGTAACCAGCCTAGCACTGTATGTGGCTGAGCGATGTAACCAGCCTAACACTGTATGTGGCTGAGAGATGTAACCAGCCTAGCACTGTATGTGGCTGAGAGATGTAACCAGCCTAACACTGTATGTGGCTGAGAGATGTAACCAGCCTAGCACTGTATGTGGCTGAGAGATGTAACCAGCCTAACACTGTATGTGGCTGAGCGATGTAACCAGCCTAACACTGTATGTGGTCGAGCGATGTAACCAGCCTAACACTGTATGTGGCCGAGAGATGTAACCAGCCTAGCACTGTATGTGGCTGAGCGATGTAACCAGCCTAACACTGTATGTGGCCGAGAGATGTAACCAGCCTAACACTGTATGTGGCTGAGCGATGTAACCAGCCTAACACTGTATGTGGCTGAGCGATGTAACCAGCCTAACACTGTATGTGGCTGAGAGATGTAACCAGCCTAACACTGTATGTGGCTGAGAGATGTAACCAGCCTAACACTGTATGTGGCTGAGCGATGTAACCAGCCTAACACTGTATGTGGCTGAGCGATGTAACCAGCCTAACACTGTATGTGGCTGAGAGATGTAACCAGCCTAACACTGTATGTGGCTGAGAGATGTAACCAGCCTAACACTGTATGTGGCTGAGAGATGTAACCAGCCTAACACTGTATGTGGTTGAGCGATGTAACCAGCCTAACACTGTATGTGGCTGAGAGATGTAACCAGCCTAACACTGTATGTGGTTGAGCGATGTAACCAGCCTAACACTGTATGTGGCTGAGAGATGTAACCAGCCTAACACTGTATGTGGCTGAGAGATGTAACCAGCCTAACACTGTATGTGGCTGAGAGATGTAACCAGCCTAACACTGTATGTGGTCGAGCGATGTAACCAGCCTAACACTGTATGTGGCTGAGAGATGTAACCAGCCTAACACTGTATGTGGCTGAGAGATGTAACCAGCCTAACACTGTATGTGGCTGAGAGATGTAACCAGCCTAACACTGTATGTGGTCGAGCGATGTAACCAGCCTAACACTGTATGTGGCTGAGAGATGTAACCAGCCTAACACTGTATGTGGCTGAGAGATGTAACCAGCCTAACACTCTATGTGGCTGAGAGATGTAACCAGCCTAACACTGTATGTGGTCGAGCGATGTAACCAGCCTAACACTGTATGTGGTCGAGCGATGTAACCAGCCTAACACTGTATGTGGCTGAGAGATGTAAACAGCCTAACACTGTATGTGGCCGAGAGATGTAACCAGCCTAACACTGTATGTGGCTGAGCGATGTAACCAGCCTAACACTGTATGTGGCTGAGCGATGTAACCAGCCTAACACTGTATGTGGCTGAGAGATGTAACCAGCCTAGTACTGTATGTGGCCGAGAGGTGTACCAAGCCTAGCAGTGTATGTGGCCGAGTGATGTAACCAGCCTAGCAGTGTATGTAGCTGAGAGATGTAACCAGCCTAGCAGTGTATGTGGCTGAGAGATGTAACCAGCCTAGTACTGTATGTGGCTGAGAGATGTAACCAGCCTAGTACTGTATGTGGCTGAGAGATGTACCAAGCCTAGCAGTGTATGTGGCCGAGTGATGTAACCAGCCTAGCAGTGTATGTAGCTGAGAGATGTAACCAGCCTAGCAGTGTATGTGGCTGAGAGATGTAACCAGCCTAGTACTGTATGTGGCCGAGAGATGTAACAAGCCTTGCAGTGTATGTGGCCAAGTGATGTAACCAGCCTAACACTGTATGTGGCCGAGAGATGTAACCAGCCTAGCACTGTATGTGGCCAAGTGATGTAACCAGCCTAACACTGTATGTGGCCGAGAGATGTAACCAGCCTAACACTGTATGTGGCCGAGAGATGTAACCAGCCTAGCACTGTATGTGGCCAAGTGATGTAACCAGCCTAACACTGTATGTGGCCAAGTGATGTAACCAGCCTAACACTGTATGTGGCCGAGAGATGTAACCAGCCTAACACTGTATGTGGTCGAGCGATGTAGCTACTGCCTACCTCCACACATACTGCCTACCTCCACACATACTGCCTACCTCCACACATACTGCTTACCTCCACACACACTGCCTTCCTCCACACATACTGCCTTTCTCCAAACATACTGCCTTCCTCCACACACACTGCTTATCTCCACACACTCACTCCCTACCTCCACACACACTGCCTACCTCCACACACACTGCCTACCTCCACACACACTGCCTACCTCCACACACTGCCTACCACTACACACTGCCTACCTCCACACACTGCCTACCTCCACACACACTGCCTACCTCCACACACACTGCCTACCTCCACACACTGCCTACCTCTACACATTGCCTACCTCCACACACTGCCTACCTCCACACACACTGCCTACCTCCACACACTGCCTACCTCTACACACTGCCTACCTCCACACACTGCCTACCTCCACACACACTGCCTACCTCCACACACACTGCCTACCTCGATACACTGCCTACCTCCACACACTGCCTATCTCCACACACACTGCCTACCTCCACACACTGCCTACCTCCACACACACACTGCCTACCTCCACACACACTGCCTACCTCCACACACACTGCCTACCTCCACACACACTGCCTACCTCCACACACACTGCCTACCTCCACACACTGCCTACCTCCACACACACTGCCTACCTCCACACACACTGCCTACCTCCACACACTGCCTACCTCCACACACTGCCTACCTCCACACACTGCCTACCTCCACACACACTGCCTACCTCCACACACACTGCCTACCTCCACACACTGCCTACCTCCACACACTGCCTACCTCCACACACACTGCCTACCTCCACACACTGCCTACCTCTACACACTGCCTACCTCCACACACTGCCTACCTCCACACACACTGCCTACCTCCACACACTGCCTACCTCCACACACTGCCTACCTCCACACACTGCCTACCTCTACACACTGCCTACCTCCACACACTGCCTACCTCCACACACACTGCCTACCTCCACACACTGCCTACCTCCACACACACACTGCCTACCTCCACACACACTGCCTACCTCCACACACTGCCTACCTCCACACACTGTCTACCTCCACACACTGCCTACCTCCACACACTGTCTACCTCCACACACTGCCTACCTCCACACACACTGCCTACCTCCACACACTGTCTACCTCCACACACTGTCTACCTCCACACACACTGCCTACCTCCACACACTGCCTACCTCCACACACACTGCCTACCTCCACACACTGCCTACCTCCACACACACTGCCTACCTCCACACACTGCCTACCTCCACACACACTGTCTACCTCCACACACTGCCTACCTCCACACACACTGTCTACCTCCACACACACTGTCTACCTCCACACACACTGCCTACCTAAACACACTGCCTACCTCCACACACTGCCTACTTCCACACACACCGCCTACCTCCACACACACTCCCTACCTCCCCACACACTGGCTACCTCCACACACTGCCTGCCTCCACACACACACTGCCTACCTCCACACACACTGCCTCCCTCCACACACACTGCCCACCTCCACACACACTGCCTACCTCCACACACACTGACTACCTCCACACTGCCTACCTCCACACACACTGCCTACCTCCACATACTGCCTACCTCCACACACACTGCCTACCTCCACACACACTGCCTACCTCCACACACTGCCTACCTCCACACACACTGCCTACCTCCACACACACTGCCTACCTCCACGCACTGCCTACCTCCACACACACTGCCTACCTCCACACTGCCTACCTCCACACACACTGCCTACCTCCACACACACTGCCTACCTCCACACACACTGTCTACCTCCACACACACTGTCTACCTCCACACACTGTCTATCTCCACACACAGTCTACCTCCACACACACTGTCTACCTCCACACACACTGCCTACCTCCACACACTGCCTACCTCCACACACACTGCCTACCTCCACACACACTGCCTACCTCCACACACTGCCTACCTCCACACACTGCCTACCTCCACACACACTGCCTACCTCCACTCACTGGCTACCTCCACACACTGCTTACCTCCACACACATTGCCTACCTCCGCACACTCTGCCTACCTCCACACACTCTGCCTACCTCCACACACACTGCCTACCTCCCCACTGCCTACCTCCACACACACTGCCTACCTCCACACACACTGCCTACCTCCACACACACTGCCTACCTCCACACACACTGCCTAACTGGGAAAGTGGGGAGATGGATCTTCAACTTCCTAACAAATCGAACACAAAGAGTAGTGGTCAACAGAGTTAAATCGGAGGCTGCCATAGTGAAGAGCTCTGTTCCACAAGGCACAGTACTCGCCCCCATCTTATTCCTTATCCTCATATCAGACATAAACAGAGATATACACCACAGCACCGTATCATCCTTTGCGGATGATACTAGGATCTGCATGAGGCTGTCATCTGCTGAGGACGCGGTTAACCTCCAAGAAGATATAAACAAAGTTTTCCAGTGGGCAACGGTAAACAATATGATGATCAATGAGGACAAATTCCAACTACTCCGTTATGGAAAACTGGAGGAGATAATAACTAGAACAGAGTATACTACTGACTCCGGCCATACAATAGAGCGGAAAAATAATGTAAGGGACCTGGGAGTAGTAATGTCTGAGGATCTCACTTTCAAGGATCACATCAGTGCCACGATCACAAGTGCAAAGAAAATGATAGGATGGATAATGAGAACTTTCAAAACGAGAGATGCCAAGCTAATGATGATCATTTTCAAATCACTTGTTCTCTCTAGGCTGGAATACTGCTGTACATTAACATCTCCATACAAAGCAGGTGAAATCGCAGATCTAGAGAGTGTACAGAGATCTACCTCCACACACACTGTCTACCTCCACCTACCTCCACACACACTGCCTACCTCCACACACACTGCCTACCTCCACTGCCTACACACACTGCCTCCCTACCTCCACACACACTGCCTACCTCCACACACACTGCCTACCTCCACACACACTACCTCCACACACACTGCCTACCTCCACACACACTGCCTACCTCCACACACACTGCCTACCTCCACACACACTGCCTACCTCACTACACAGACTCCCTACCTCCTCACACACTGCCTACCTCCACACACTACCTCCACACACACTGCCTACCTCCACACACACTGCCTACCTCCACACACACTGCCTACCTCCACACACACTGCCTACCTCCACACACACTGCCTACCTCCACACACACTGCCTACCTCCACACACACTGCCTACCTCCACACACACTGCCTACCTCCACACACACTGCCTACCTCCACACACACTGCCTACCTCCACACACACTGCCTACCTCCACAAACTGGCTACCTCCACACAGTGCGTACCTCCACACACACTGCCTACCTCCACACACACTGCCTTCCTCCACACACACTGCCTCCCTCCACTCACACTGCCTACCTCCACGCAAATTGCCTACCTCCACACACTGCCTACCTCCACACACACTGCCTAACTGCACACACTGCCTACCTCCACACACACTGCCTACCTCCACACACACTGCCTACCTCCACACACACTGCCTACCTACCTCCACACACACTGTCTACCTCCACACACACTACCTACCTCCACACACACTGCCTACCTCCACACACACTGCCTACCTCCACACACACTGCCTACCTCCACACACACTGCCTACCTCCACACACACTGCCTACCTCCACACACACTGCCTACCTCCACACACACTGCCTACCTCCACACACACTGCCTACCTCCACACACACACACACACACACACACAGTGCCTACCTCCACACACACTGCCTACCTCCACACACACTGCCTACCTCCACACACACTGCCTACCTCCACACACACTGCCTACCTCCACACACACTGCCTACCTCCACACACACTGCCTACCTCCACACACACTGTCTACCTCCACACACTGTCTACCTCCACACACACTGCCTACCTCCACACACACTACACACTGCCTACCTCCACACACACTGCCTACCTCCACACACACTGCCTACCTCCACACACACTGCCTACCTCCACACACACTGCCTACCTCCACACACTGCCTACCTCCACACACACTGCCTACCTCCACACACACTGCCTACCTCCACACACACTGCCTACCTCCACACACACTGCCTACCTCCACACACACTGCCTACCTCCACACACACTGTCTTCACACACAGTGCCTCCACACACACTGCCTCCACACACAGTGCCTCCACACACACTGCCTCCACACACACTGCCTCCACACACAGTGCCTCCACACACACTGCCTCCACACACACTGCCTCCACACACACACACACTGTCTACCTACCTCCTACCTCCACACACACTGCCTACCTCCACACACACTGCCTACCTCCACTACACACTACCTACCTCCACACACACTGCCTACCTCACACACACTGCCTACCTCCACACACCTACACACACTGCCTACCTCCACACACACTACCTACCACACACACTGCCTACCTCCACACACACTGCCTACCTCCACACACACTGCCTACCTCCACACACACTGCCTACCTCCACACACTGCCTACCTCCACACACACTGCCTACCTCCACACACACTGCCTACCTCCACACACACTGCCTACCTCCACACACACTGCCTACCTCCACACACACTGCCTACCTCCACACACACTGCCTACCTCCACACACTGCCTACCTCCACACACACTGCCTACCTCCACACACTACCTACCTACACACACTGCCTACCTCCACACACACTGCCTACCTCCACACACTGCCTACCTCCACACACACTGCCTACCTCCACACACACACCTCCACACACACTGCCTACCTCCACACACACTGTCTACCTCCACACACACCTACCTCCACACACACTGCCTACCTCCACACACACTGCCTACCTCCACACACACTGCCTACCTCCCCACACACTGCCTACCTCCACACACACTGCCTACCTCCACACACACTGTCTACCTCCACACACTGCCTACCTCCACACACACTGCCTACCTACCTCCTACACACACTGCCTACCTACCTGCCTACACACACTGCCTACCTCCACACACACTGCCTACCTCCACACACATACTGCCTACCTCCTCACACACTGCCTACCTCCACACACACTGATTACCTCCACACACACTGCCTACCTCCACACACACTGCATACCTCCACACACACACTGCCTACCTCCACACACACTGCCTACCTCAACACACTGCCTACCTCCACACACACTGCCTACCTCCACACACACTGCCTACCTCCACACACACTGCCTACCTCCACACACACTGCCTACCTCCACACACACTGCCTACCTCCACACACACTGCCTACCTCCACACACTGCCTACCTCCACACACACTGCCTACCTCCACACACACACTTCCTACCTCCACACACACTGCCTACCTCCACACACACTGCCTACCTCCACACACACACTACCTACCTCCACACACACACTACCTACCTCCACACACACTGCCTACCTCCACACACTGCCTAGCTCCACACACACTGCCTACCTCCACACACTGCCTACCTCCACACACACTGCCTACCTCCACACACACTGCCTACCTCCACACACACTGCCTACCTCCACACACACTGGCTACCTCCACACACACTGTCTACCTCCACACACTGTCTACCTCCACACACACTGCCTACCTCCACACACACTCCACACACACCTACCTCCACACACACTGTCTACACACACCTCCACACACACTGCCTACCTCCACACACACTGCCTACCTACCTCCTACACACACTGTCTACCTCCACACACACCTACCTCCACACACACTGCCTACCTCCACACACACCACACACTGCCTACCTCCACACACACTGTCTACCTCCACACACACTGCCTACCTCCACACACACTACCTCCACACACACTGTCTACCTCCACACACACTCCTACACACACTGCCTACCTCCACACACACTGCCTACCTCCACACACACTGCCTACCTCCACACACACCTACCTCCACACACACTGCCTACCTCCACACACACCTACACACACTGCCTACCTCCACACACTGCCTACCTCCACACACACTGCCTACCTCCACACACACACTGCCTACCTCCACACACACTGCCTACCTCCACACACACTGCCTACCTCCACACACACTGCCTACCTCCACACACACTGCCTACCTCCACACACACTGCCTACCTCCACACACACTGCCTACCTCCACACACACTGTCTACCTCCACACACACTGCCTACCTCCACACACACTGCCTACCTCCACACACACTGCCTACCTCCACACACACTGCCTACCTCCACACACACTGTCTACCTCCACACACTGCCTACCTCCACACACACTGTCTACCTCCACACACACTGTCTACCTCCACACACTGCCTACCTCCACACACACTGTCTACCTCCACACACACTGTCTACCTCCACACACACTGTCTACCTCCACACACACTGTCTACCTCCACACACACTGCCTACCTCCACACACACTGTCTACCTCCACACACACTGTCTACCTCCACACACACTGCCTACCTCCACACACTGTCTACCTCCACACACACTGTCTACCTCCACACACTGTCTACCTCCACACACACTGCCTACCTCCACACACACTGCCTACCTCCACACACTGCCTACCTCCACACACACTGCCTACCTCCACACACTGCGTCTACCAACACACACTGCCTACCTCCACACACACTGTCTACCTCCACACACACTGCCTACCTCCACACACTACTGTCTACCTCCACACACACTCCTACCTCCACACACACTGTCTACCTCCACACACACTGCCTACCTCCACACACACTGTCTACCTCCACACACACTGTCTACCTCCACACACACTGCCTACCTCCACACACACTGTCTACCTCCACACACAGTCTACCTCCACACACACTGTCTACCTCCACACACACTGTCTACCTCCACACACACTGCCTACCTCCACACACACTGTCTACCTCCACACACACTGCCTACCTCCACACACACTGTCTACCTCCACACACACTGTCTACCTCCACACACACTGTCTACCTCCACACACACTGCCTACCTCCACACACTGTCTACCTCCACACACACTGCCTACCTCCACACACACTGCCTACCTCCACACACACTGCCTACCTCCACACACACTGCCTACCTCCACACACACTGCCTACCTCCACACACACTGTCTACCTCCACACACACTGTCTACCTCCACACACTGCCTACCTCCACACACACTGTCTACCTCCACACACTGTCTACCTCCACACACTGTCTACCTCCACACACTGTCTACCTCCACACACTGCCTACCTCCACACACACTGCCTACCTCCACACACACTGTCTACCTCCACACACACTGCCTACCTCCACACACACTGCCTACCTCCACACACACTGTCTACCTCCACACACACTGTCTACCTCCACACACACTGCCTACATCCACACACACTGTCTACCTCCACACACACTGTCTACCTCCACACACACTGCCTACATCCACACACACTGTCTACCTCCACACACACTGTCTACCTCCACACACACTGTCTACCTCCACACACACTGCCTACATCCACACACACTGTCTACCTCCACACACACTGTCTACCTCCACACACACTGTCTACCTCCACACACACTGTCTACCTCCACACACTGCCTACCTCCACACACACTGTCTACCTCCACACACACTGTCTACCTCCACACACACTGTCTACCTCCACACACACTGTCTACCTCCACACACTGTCTACCTCCACACACACTGCCTACCTCCACACACACTGTCTACCTCCACACACACTGTCTACCTCCACACACACTGTCTACCTCCACACACACTACTCCACACACACTCTACCTCCACACACACTGCCTACCTCCACACACTGTCTACCTCCACACACACTGCCTACCTCCACACACACTGCCTACCTCCACACACACTGTCTACCTCCACACACACTGCCTACCTCCACACACACTGTCTACCTCCACACACTGCCTACCTCCACACACACTGCCTACCTCCACACACACTGTCTACCTCCACACACTGCCTACCTCCACACACACTGTCTACCTCCACACACACTGTCTACCTCCACACACTGCCTACCTCCACACACACTGTCTACCTCCACACACACTGTCTACCTCCACACACACTGTCTACCTCCACACACACTGTCTACCTCCACACACACTGTCTACCTCCACACACTGTCTACCTCCACACACACTGTCTACCTCCACACACACTGTCTACCTCCACACACACTGCCTACCTCCACACACACTGCCTACCTCCACACACACTGCCTACCTCCACACACACTGCCTACCTCCACACACACTGCCTACCTCCACACACACTGCCTACCTCCACACACTGCCTACCTCCACACACACTGTCTACCTCCACACACACTGTCTACCTCCACACACACTGTCTACCTCCACACACACTGTCTACCTCCACACACACTGCCTACCTCCACACACACTGCCTACCTCCACACACACTGTCTACCTCCACACACACTGCCTACCTCCACACACACTGCCTACCTCCACACACACTGCCTACCTCCACACACACTGTCTACCTCACACACACTATCTACCTCTGTCTACACACACTGCCTACCTCCACACACACTGTCTACCTCCACACACACTGCCTACCTCCACACACACTGCCTACCTCCACACACACTGCCTACCTCCACACACACTGCCTACCTCCACACACACTGTCTACCTCCACACACACTGTCTACCTCCACACACACTGTCTACCTCCACACACTGTCTACCTCCACACACACTGTCTACCTCCACACACACTGTCTACCTCCACACACAGTCTACCTCCACACACACTGCCTACCTCCACACACACTGCCTACCTCCACACACACTGCCTACCTCCACACACACTGTCTACCTCCACACACTGCCTACCTCCACACACACTGCCTACCTCCACACACACTGTCTACCTCCACACACACTGCCTACCTCCACACACACTGTCTACCTCCACACACACTGTCTACCTCCACACACACTGTCTACCTCCACACACACTGTCTACCTCCACACACACTGTCTACCTCCACACACACTGTCTACCTCCACACACACTGCCTACCTCCACACACACTGCCTACCTCCACACACACTGTCTACCTCCACACACACTGTCTACCTCCACACACACTGTCTACCTCCACACACACTGTCTACCTCCACACACACTGTCTACCTCCACACACTGCCTACCTCCACACACACTGCCTACCTCCACACACACTGTCTACCTCCACACACACTGTCTACCTCCACACACACTGCCTACCTCCACACACACTGCCTACCTCCACACACACTGTCTACCTCCACACACACTGCCTACCTCCACACACACTGTCTACCTCCACACACACTGCCTACCTCCACACACACTGTCTACCTCCACACACACTGTCTACCTCCACACACACTGCCTACCTCCACACTGCCTACCTCCACACACTGCCTACCACTGTCTACCTCCACACACACTGCCTACCTCCACACACACTGCCTACCTCCACACACACTGTCTACCTCCACACACACTGTCTACCTCCACACACACTGCCTACCTCCACACACACTGTCTACCTCCACACACACTGTCTACCTCCACACACACTGTCTACCTCCACACACACTGTCTACCTCCACACACACTGTCTACCTCCACACACACTGTCTACCTCCACACACACTGTCTACCTCCACACACACTGTCTACCTCCACACACACTGCCTACCTCCACACACACTGCCTACCTCCACACACACTGTCTACCTCCACACACAGTCTACCTCCACACACACTGCCTACCTCCACACACACTGCCTACCTCCACACACACTGCCTACCTCCACACACACTGCCTACCTCCACACACACTGCCTACGTCCACACACACTGCCTACCTCCACACACTCCACACACACTGTCTACCTCCACACACACTGTCTACCTCCACACACACTGTCTACCTCCACACACACTGCCTACCTCCACACACACTGTCTACCTCCACACACACTGCCTACCTCCACACACACTGTCTACCTCCACACACACTGTCTACCTCCACACACACTGTCTACCTCCACACACACTGTCTACCTCCACACACACTGCCTACCTCCACACACACTGTCTACCTCCACACACACTGCCTACCTCCACACACACTGTCTACCTCCACACACACTGCCTACCTCCACACACACTGTCTACCTCCACACACTGTCTACCTCCACACACACTGTCTACCTCCACACACACTGCCTACCTCCACACACACTGCCTACCTCCACACACACTGCCTACCTCCACACACACTGCCTACCTCCACACACACTGCCTACCTCCACACACACTGTCTACCTCCACACACACTGTCTACCTCCACACACACTGCCTACCTCCACACACTGCCTACCTCCACACACTGTCTACGTCCACACTGTCTACGTCCACACACTGTCTACGTCCACACACTGTCTACGTCTACACACTACTTTTACACTTTCACATACAAAGTGTAGGAAATGGCATTTTCCTGCAAAAATAGCGCAGGAAAATAGTACAGGAAGATAGCGCAGGAAAATAGTACTGGATAATAGAGCAGGCAAATAGTACAGGAAAATAGAGCAGGAAAATAGTACAAGAAAATAGAGCAGGAAAATAGTACTGGATAATAGAGCAGGAAAATAGTACTGGATAATAGAGCAGGAAAATAGCGCAGGAAAATAGTACAGGAAAATAGAGCAGGAAAATAGTACAGGAAAATAGAGCAGGAAAATAGTACTGGATAATAGAGCAGGAAAATAGTACTGGATAATAGAGCAGGAAAATAGTACAGGAAAATAGCGCAGGAAAATAGTACTGGATAATAGAGCAGGCAAATAGTACAGGAAAATAGAGCAGGAAAATAGTACAAGAAAATAGAGCAGGAAAATAGTACTGGATAATAGAGCAGGAAAATAGTACAGGAAAATAGCGCAGGAAAATAGCGCAGGAAAATAGCGCAGGAAAATAGAGTAGGAAAATAGCACAGGAAAATAGCACAGGAAAATAGCGCAGGAAAATAGTACAGGAAAATAGTACTGGATAATAGAGCAGGAAAATAGCGCAAGAAAATAGCGCAGGAAAATAGTACTGGATAATAGAGCAGGAAAATAGTACTGGATAATAGAGCAGGAAAATAGTACTGGATAATAGCGCAGGAAAATAGTACAGGAAAATAGCGCAGGAAAATAGTACAGGAAAATAGCGCTGGAAAATAGCGCAGGAAAATAGCGCAGGAAAATAGCGCAGGAAAATAGTACAGGAAAATAGTACAGGAAAATAGCGCAGGAAAATAGTACAGGAAAATAGCGCAGGAAAATAGCGCAGGAAAATTTCTCCGGAAAATCTGTTATAAAAACGGGGTTTTGGGTTGGAATGTTAGCGTGTAAGAAGAGTGGAATATGGCGGAGCGAGAGTGTAAATATTAGCTTGGAATATATTATTTATTCCAACCTTTCTGAGTCTGTTCTGTCTGAGAGAAGTCGCTGAGATGACCTAGGTAATGATGTGTGCTAGCTGGGGGTTGTTAGGGGGTGTGGGAGGGTTGCCAGGGGTGTGGGAGGGTTGTTAGGGGGTGTGGGAGGGTTGTCAGGGGGTGTGGGAGGGTTGCCAGGGGGTGTGGGAGGGTTGCCAGGGGTGTGGGAGGGTTGTTAGGGGGTGTGGGAGGGTTGTCAGGGGGTGTGGGAGGGTTGTCAGGGGGTGTGGGAGGGTTGCCAGGGGGTGTGGGAGGGTTGCCAGGGGTGTGGGAGGGTTGCCAGGGGGTGTGGGAGGGTTGCCAGGGGTGTGGGAGGGTTGTTAGGGGGTGTGGGAGGGTTGCCAGGGGTGGGGGAGGGTTGCCAGGGGTGTGGGAGGGTTGTTAGGGGGTGTGGGAGGGTTGCCAGGGGTGTGGGAGGGTTGTTAGGGGGTGTGGGAGGGTTGTCAGGGATGGGGGAGGGTTGCCAGGGGTGTGGGAGGGTTGTTAGGGGGTGTGGGAGGGGTGTCAGGGGTGTGGGAGGGTTGTTAGGGGGTGTGGGAGGGTTGTCAGGGGGTGTGGGAGGGTTGTCAGGGGGTGTGGGAGGGTTGCCAGGGGTGTGGGAGGGTTGTTAGGGGGTGTGGGAGGGTTGCCAGGGGTGGGGGAGGGTTGCCAGGGGGTGTGGGAGGGGTTGTCAGGGGGTGTGGGAGGGGTTGTCAGGGGGTGTGGGAGGGGTTGTCAGGGGGTGTGGGAGGGGTTGTCAGGGGGTGTGGGAGGGTTGTCAGGGGGTGTGGGAGGGTTGCCAGGGGTGTGGAAGGGTTGCCAGGGAGTGTGGAAGGGTTGCCAGGGGGTGTGGGAGGGTTGCCAGGGGTGTGGGAGGGTTGCCAGAGGTGGGGGAGGGTTGCCAGGGGGTGTGGGAGGGTTGCCAGGGGGTGTAGGAGAGTTGGCAGGGGTGTGGGAGGGTTGTCAGGGGTGTGGGAGGGTTGTCAGAGGGTGTGGGAGGGTTGCCAGGGGGGTGTGGGAGGGTTGTCAGGGCTTGTCAAGGGGTGTGGGAGGGTTGACAGGGGTGTAGGAGGGTTTTCACTGGTGTGGGAGGGTTGCCAGGGGTGTGAGAGGGTTGCCAGGGGTGTGGGAGGGTTGCCAAGGGTGTGGGAGGGTTGTCTGGGGTGTGGGAGGGTTGCCATGGGTGTGGGAGGGGTTGACGCTGAGTTGTCACGGAGTGTCAGGGGGTGTGGGAGGGTTGGCAGGGGTGTGGGAGGGTTGCCAGGGGTTGCCATGGGGTGTGGGAGGGTTGCTATGAGGTGTGGGAAGGTTGCTAGGGCTGCGGGAGGGTTGTCAGGGCTTGTCAGGGGGTGTGGGGGGTTGCTAGGGGTGTGGGGGGTTGACAGGGAGTTGCCAGGGATTGTCAGAGGGTGTGGAAGGGTTGGTAGGCATGTGGGAGGGTTGTCAGTGGGTGTGGGAGGGTTGCCAGGGGTGTGGGAGGGGTTTACAGGAAGTTGTCAGGGATTGTCAGGGAGTATGGGAGGGTTGCCAGGGGTGTGGGAAGGTTGTCAGGGACGATGTGGGAATGTTGCCACGGGTGTGGGAGGGTTGTCAGGGGTTATTATGGGGTGTAGAAGGGTTGCCAGGGGTGTAGGGGGTTGTCATTGGGTTGTCCTGGGTTGTCAAGGGGTGTGGGAGGGTTCCATGGGTGTTGGAGTGTTTTCAGGAGTGTGGGAGGGTTGTCAGGTATGTCGAAGGGTTGTCACGTTTGGGGGAGGATTGTCAGGGGTGTGGGAGGGTTGTCAGGTATATGGAAGGATTGTCACGTGTGTGAGAGGATTGTCAGGTAAGTGTGGGTTGTCAAGGATGTGGGAGGGTTATCAGGGGTATGGGAGGGTTGTTAGTAGTGTGGGAGGGTTGTCAGGGGTGTGGGAGGATTGTTAGCAGTGTGGGAGGGTTGTCAGTGGTGTGGGAGGGTTGTTAGTAGTGTGGGAGGGTTTTCAGGGGTGTGGGAGGGTTGTTAGTAGTGTAGGAGGGTTGTCAGGGGTGTGGGAGGATTGTTAGTAGTGTGGGAGAGTTGTCAGGGGTGTGGGAGGGTTGTCAGGGGTGTGGGAGGATTGTTAGTAGTGTGGGAGGGTTGTCAGGGGTGTGGGAGGGTTGTCAGGGGTGTGGGAGGATTGTTAGTAGTGTGGGAGGGTTGTCAGGGGTGTGGGAGGGTTGTCAGGGGTGTGGGAGGGTTGTCAGAGGTGTGGAAGGGTTGTCAGGGGTGTGGGAGGGTTGTCAGGGGTGTGGGAGGGTTATCAGAGGTGTGGGAGGGTTGTAAGTCTACTTACCTACCTGGAGACTACCTGGAGGGTATTCCGGGGATCAACGCCCTCGTGGTCCGGTCCACGACGGCCTCTCTATGGATCAGGGCCTGATCAACCAGGCTGTTACTGCCGGCTGCACATAGTCCAACGTATGAGCCACAGCCCAACTGATCCGGAATCGACTTTACGTATCTATCCAGCTCCCTCTTGAAGGCAGCCACTGGCCTATTGGTAATTCCCCTTATGCATGGTGGGAGGCTGTTGAGCAGTCTTGGGCCCCGGATACTTATGGTGTTTTCTCTTAGTATACCATGGCGTCCTTTTCATTGGGGGTATTTTGCACCGGCTGCCCTGTTAGGGAACTGCATCACTGTTGTTAGAGACGGGATGTTCAGTAAGTTCAATTTTAACAACCATAGAACTGACTGAGACAAAATAAACTAAGATCTATGACACATCTTGTGAATCAGACATGAGCACCTAAATCCCCACCAGTGTCTAGACAAGATGAATACAGAAGCATACAAGATATATATGTAGCAAGTACCATTGTGGAAACCCAGATCACATACAGAGAGAGCGTAGGAGATGGTACAGAAGATCATATATAGAGAGAGCGTAGGAGATGGTACAGAAGATCATATATAGAGATCGTAGGAGATGGTACAGAAGATCACATACAGAGAGAGCGTAGGAGATGGTACAGAAGATCAGACATAGAGATCGTAGGAGATGGTACAGAAGATCATATATAGAGAGATCGTAGGAGATGGTACAGAAGATCATATATAGAGAGATCGTAGGAGATGGTACAGAAGATCATATAGAGAGAGCGTAGGAGATGGTACAGAAGATCAGACATAGAGAGCGTAGGAGATGGTACAGAAGATCAGACATAGAGATCGTAGGAGATGGTACAGAAGATCATATAGAGATAGTAAGAGATGGTACAGAAGATCATATAGAGATAGTAAGAGATGGTACAGAAGATCAGACATAGAGATCGTAGGAGATGGTACAGAAGATCAGACATAGAGATCGTAGGAGATGGTACAGAAGATCAGACATAGAGAGCATAGGAGATGGTACAGAAGATCAGACAGAGAGATCGTAGGAGATGGTACAGAAGATCAGACATAGAGAGCATAGGAGATGGTACAGAAGATTAGACATAAAGATCGTAGATGGTACAGAAGAAGAAAACGGGTTACTGAATTGCTTACAAACACAAATATGTCGCAACAGAGTAAAGATTGTCTTAGCTGAGAGATCACTGACGTAGAGCACAAACTTACGATGTCGTAACTAACAGAAGAAGTACAAAGGGAACAAAGGGTCATACAGGATATTGGTCGTAACTAACAGAAGAAGTACAAAGGGAACAAAGGGTCATACAGGATATTGGTCGTAACTAACAGAAGAAGTACAAAGGGAACAAAGGGTCATACAGGATATTGGTCGTAACTAACAGAAGAAGTACAAAGGGAACAAAGGGTCATACAGGATATTGGTCGTAACTAACAGAAGAAGTACAAAGGGAACAAAGGGTCATACAGGATATTGGTCGTAACTAACAGAAGAAGTACAAAGGGAACAAAGGGTCATACAGGATATTGGTCGTAACTAACAGAAGAAGTACAAAGGGAACAAAGGGTCATACAGGATATTGGTCGTAACTAACAGAAGAAGTACAAAGGGAACAAAGGGTCATACAGGATATTGGTCGTAACTAACAGAAGAAGTACAAAGGGAACAAAGGGTCATACAGGATATTGGTCGTAACTAACAGAAGAAGTACAAAGGGAACAAAGGGTCATACAGGATATTGGTCGTAACTAACAGAAGAAGTACAAAGGGAACAAAGGGTCATACAGGATATTGCAACAAACATAAAATATTTCTATTCCTATACAAAATCCAAGTTAAGAACTGCCTGTAGAACTGGACCACTACTGAGAGGAGACTCGTATACTGACGATGAACAGAAGATGAACGAAATCCTAAAAGAACAGTATGAGTCGGTGTTCAGCAACCCACTAAATGACAACAAGGTAGAAAATACAGAAATATTATTCACTCCAGCAGAAGGCCTCACAGACCAACTAACTGACATAAGTACAAATCCCATAGATTTCGATAAATAAATGGACAACATGGCCACTCACTCAGCACCTGGACCAGACTCATGGAATGTTCTGTTTATACAGAAGTGCAAAGTACCACTAGCACGAGCACTCAGTATTATCTAGAGAAAGATCTTAGATCTACGTGACACACCAGAGGCCTTAAATAGTGCAGACGTAACTCCTTTGTATAAGTACAACTAGCACGAGCACTCAGTATTATCTGGAGAAAGATCTTAGATCTAGGTTACACACCAGAGGCCTTAAATAGTGCAGACATAACTTCTTTGTATAAGTACCACTAGCACGAGCACTCAGTATTATCTGGAGAAAGATCTTAGATCTAGGTGACATACTAGAGGCCTTAAATAGTGCAGACATAACCTTGTATAAGGGAGGTAGTAGAGCACTAACTAAATATTACAGACCAGCAGCCCTAACTTCTTACATCATAAAAATATTGGAAAGAGTGATGAGACGGCAGGTTACAAATTTCATGGAGCAACACAACCAACATAACCTGAACCAGCATGGTTTTACAGCAGGACGATCATGTCTGTCACAGCTGCTGAACCATTATGACACAATTACAGAGGAGTTGGTAGACGACCAAAATGCAGATGTGATTTAGACAGATTTTGCAAAGGCATTTGACAAATGCGATCATGGAGTGATAGCGCACAAAATGAAGGCCATGGTCATTACGGGGAAGGTAGGCAGATGGATTTTCGGCTTCCTAACACACACAACACAGAAAGAAGTAGTGGTGAACAGAGCAAGATCCAGCATCAGCGAGGTCAAAAGCTCAGTGCCCCATGGCACTGTCCTGACACCTCTGCTGTTTCTCATCCTCACAGCAGACAGATAAAAACACCCATCACAGTTTGGTATCATCATTTGCAGATAACACTAAAATAAGCATGAAAGTTACTACGGTAGAAGACACTGAAAAATTACAGGAAGACATAAGCAGTGTTTTCCAGTGGTCAGTGGAGAACAACATGACGTTCTGTGGTGATAAGTTCCAGCTGCTTAGGTACGGAAACAATGAAGAACTTAAAAGTAACACTGTATACAAAACTCAAGAGGATCATTAAATAGAACGAAAAGAACACTTAAAAGACCTGGGAATAATTATGTCAGCGGAACTTTCTTTTAAAGACCATAACAAGACAAAGATCACGACAGCCAGGAAGATCACGGGGTGGGTATTGAGAACTTTCAAAACAAGGGAAATAATGCCACTGGTGACACTCTTCAAATCACTAGTGCTCCCTCACTTAGAATATTGTTCAGTGTTGACGACCCCGTTCATAGCAGGAGAAATATCAGAGCTGGAACAATTACAAATATCGTTTATAGCCAGCATAGAGACAGTAAATTATTGGGAACGCCTTAGTCTTAAATATGTACTCACTGGAGCGAAGGAGAGATACTTGATAATATAAACCTGGAAGGAACTGGAGGACCTGGTCCCAACTCTACACACTACCATAACAACATACTGGAGTGAGAGATATGGGAGGAACTGCAAGATAAACCCAGTGAAAAGCAGGGGTGCGGTGGGCACAATAAAAGAACTGTGTATCAACATTCGTGGCCCCAGACTATTCAACATCTTACCAGAAGATATCAGAAACACTGCTGGAACAAGTGTAGAAGACTTCAAGAGAAAACTGGACAAATATCTTCACCAGGTGCCAAACAACCAGGCTGTAATGGATATCTGGGGCAGCGACCCACCACCACCAACAGCCTGGTTGGCCAGGCTAGCTCCAGACGAACCTGGCCCAAGGTCGGACTCCGAGAGTAGACAGTCTTGAATCTCATCAAAAGTGTGTGGGGAGGTTGTTAGGTGTGTGGGGAGGTTGTTAGGTGTGGGGAGACTGTAAGATGTGTGGAGGTTGTTACAAGTGTAGGAAGGTTGTCACATATGTGGGGAGGTTGTCAAATGTGTGGAAGGTTCTCAAATGTGTTGGTAGGTTGTCAGATGTGTGGGGAGGTTGTCAGATGTGTGGGGAGGTTGTCAGATGTGTAGGGAGATTGTCAGATGTGTGGGGAGGTTGTCAGATGTGTAGGGAGATTGTCAGATGTGTGGGGAGGTTGTCAGATGTGTAGGGAGATTGTCAGATGTGTGGGGAGGTTGTCAGATGTGTAGGGAGATTGTCAGATGTGTGGGGAGGTTGCCAGATGTGTTGGTAGGTTGTCAGGTGTGTGGGGAGGTTTGTCAAATATGTTGGGAGGTTTTCAGATGTGTGGGACGGTTGTCGGATGTGTGGGGAGGTTGTCAAATGTGTGGGGAGGTTGTCAAATGTGTGGGGAGGTTGTCAAATGTGTGGGGAGGTTGTTAGATGTGTGGGGGGTTCTCAAATATGTGTACATAAGAACATAAGAAAGAAGGAACACTGCAGAAGGCCTACTGACCCATGCGGAGCAGGTCCATGTCCACCCCCCCGGATTAGAGAAATGACCCACCCAGTCTGGTCATCTCCACTTAAGGAAGGAACACGGCACCAGACCCAGCAGCACAAGCTAGTCAGGTCCAACTCACACCCACCCACACCCACTCATGTATTTATCCAACCTATTTTTAAAACTACACAACGTTTTAGCCTCAATAACTGTACTCGGGAGTTTGTTCCACTCATCCACAACTCTATTACCAAACCAGTACTTTCCTATATCCTTCCTGAATCTGAATTTTTCCAACTTGAAACCATTGCTGCGAGTCCTGTCTTGGCTGGAAATTTTCAGCACGCTATTTACATCCCCTTTATTTATTCCTGTCTTCCATTTATACACCTCGATCATATCTCCCCTAATTCTACGCCTTTCGAGAGAGTGCAGATTCAGGGCCTCAGTCTATCCTCATAGGGGAGATTTCTGATACATGGGATCATCTTTGTCATCCTCCTTTGTACGTTTTCCAGAGCATTTATATCCATTCTGTAATACAGTGACCAGAACTGAGCAGCATAGTCTAAATGAGGCCTAACCAAGGATATATATATAGTTGAACAACCTGAGGACTTCTATTATTTATACTTCTAGATATGAAGCCAAGAATTCTGTTAGCTTTATTGCGAACACTAATGCACTGTTGTCTTGGTTTTAGGTTACTGCTAACCAGAACTCCTAAATCCTTTTCGCTATCAGTAGTATTAAGATCTACATTATTTAGTTCATATGTGGCATGGTTATTTAACTGTCCAACATTTAGAACTTTGCATTTGTCAATATTAAACTGCATCTGCCACTTCTCCGGCCATTGCATCAGTCTATTCAAATCATCCTGGAGTGCTCTAGTGTCCTCATTAGAATGAATTGGACGGCCTATTTTGGTGTCATCAGCAAATTTGCTTATGTCGCTATTTATTCCCTCATCTATGTCGTTTATGTAAATTGTGAACAACAACGGGCCCAACACTGACCCCTGAGGAACACCGCTTGTGACGTGCCCCCATTCTGATTTCTCCCCATTTATGCAAACTCTCTGCTGCCTATTTGTCAGCCATGCCTCTACCCAGGAAAAAATTTCTCCTCCTATTCAGTGTGCCTTAAGTTTCCTCAATAGCCTCTGGTGTGGAACTCTATCGAAAGCCTTACTGAAGTCCATATACACAATATCATATTCATTACCATGATCTACCTCCTCAAACACCTTAGTGAAAAAAGTTAGTAAATTCGTAAGACAGGAACGCCCCTTTGTAAAACCGTGTCGAGATTCATTAATCAATCTGTGCCTGTCAAGATGGCTACGAATTGCTTCAGCAATTATTGATTCCATAAATTTTCCCACTATGGAGGTAAGGCTTATTGGTCTATAGTTCGAAGACAAGGACCTGTCACCTGCCTTGTAAATAGGTATTACCTTTGCCATTTTCCACTTATCAGGCACTATGCCAGTTTGTAGTGATATGTTAAAAAGATTAGCCAAAGGTATGCTAAGTTCCTCTTTACATTCCTTTAACACCCTTGCAAACAGTTCATCAGGACCTGGGGATTTGTTAGGTTTTAGTTTCTCTATTTGTCTGAGGACCATGTCACTAGTTACCACAATCGTACATAGTTTATTATCATCGTGTTCTTGATAATCTATTATTTCAGGAATATCGCTAGTATTTTCCTGGGTGAAAACTGAGAGGAAGTAGGTATTGAGAATTTCACACATATCCTTATCACTGTCAGTAATCTACCCGAGTTACTCTTAAGTGGGCCAATCTTGTCCCTAATCTTACTTCTGTATACCTGAAAGAACCCTTTTGGGTTAGTCTTTGAATCCCTTGCGACCTTAGCCTCATAATCCCTTTTTGCTTTTCTTATTCTTTTGTTTATTTCTCTCTTTAATTTAATATATTGATTTCTTAACTGCCCATCCCCTCTTTTGATACGCCTATATATGCCTCTCTTTTGACCAATGAGATGTTTTGATCTATTGTTCATCCATTTGGGATCATTTTTGTTAGATCTAATTTCCCTACTCGGAACAAAAGTTCTCTGGGCAGCTAGAACTATGCTCTGAAAAACGTCATATTGGCAACCAAGATCACCTACCTGACCCATAGTCAGGACATCCCAATTTAGCCCACCCAGGTAATTTTTCAGTCCCATGAAGTCGGCCAAGCGAAAATCTGGGACAGAGATTTGATTGCAGTTATCTGGGTAATTCCATGATATATTGAAACTAAGTGATTTGTGATCACTTTCCCCAAGCTCATCATTAACCTCAAGATTATTAATTAGTGACTCTTTGTTGGCAAGAACCAAGTCAAGCAGGTTGTTTCCTCTAGTTGGTTCTGTCACAAACTGTTCTAAAAAGCAATCCTGAACCGTATCAAGAAAGTCACTAGACTCAAGATTTCCTGTCATATTGTTCCAATCAATTTGTCTAAAGTTAAAATCTCCCATTATCACAACATTTTCATATCTAGATGCCTTATGAATTTCGTCCCATAACTTACTGCACTTCCTATCAAGGTTTGGGGGCCTATAAATCACACCCAAAATTAATTGGTCTCGACCCTCAATAAACTGTAGCCAAACATGTTCTGTGTCCGATGTTTCTAATCTTATGTCTTATGTCTAAGACAACAATTTAAATTATCTCTGACATACATCGCCACTCCACCACCCTTCCTGTTGACCCTATCAGTGTGGAATAGTTTATAACCCTTTATGTTGCATTCAGAAGGCATTTCTCTATCTTTCAGGTTGAACCAGGTCTCTGTTATACCAATAATATCTATATTACCTACACTTGCAAGTAATCTTAGCTCATCTATCGTATTTCCTACTATTTGTATAATAAACCTTAAGGGAGCTAGTCACTTGTTGCCCTCTACTCTCTCTCTTTGTTTGTTGATCAATTGATTGGCCATTACTAGCAACTTTATTTTGAATATTGTCTTTTAAACATATCCCTGAGGTATCCCGGTAATAACTGCTGTTTTTAACCCTAATGCTGCAGCCTGATTGTTTCCCACAAACATCCATACCTCTATAATCTATCAGTTTAAATTCCTAGACAAGTCATCAATTACCCTCTCAATTGAACTAGCTAATGCAACCACTCCATCCCCAGAGAGATGAACCCCATCCCTTGCATACATATCACGTTTGTCAAAGAATAGGTCCCAGTTATCAATGAATGGGATTGCAAGTTTCTTGCAGTACCTGTCTAGCCAGCAATTTATATCAATTGCCCTAGACATCCATTCATTGTCCACTCCCTTTCTAGGCAAGATGCTACATATGACTGGGATCCCTCCCTTAGACCTAACTACTTCTATGGCTGACCTGTACTTATCCAGCAGCTCCTCTCTGCTACCCTTCGCGATGTCATTACCCCCAGCACTAAGACAGATAATGGGCTTGTTCTCATTACCTGCCATAATATTATCCAACCTGGTGACTATGTCACCAACACCAGCTCCAGGAAGACACACACTCTGTTTGACTTTTTTGTCTCTGTTACAAAATTCTTACCTGAGAATCGCCTACTATTAAAATATTCTTACCTTGATTAGCAGGGGAATCAGTGGTACCTTCAACCTCACTAACCACTGAAGTACACTCGTCTTGGAGAACAGAGAATCTATTTCCTACCTTCACATCTTCTCTATGAACTCTCATCTTCCTTCTTCCTGAACTGTGAATCACTTGCCACTTAAAGCGGCTGCCACTATCACTGCTGGTGACCATTTCCTCCTTACCAGCTAAATCCTTCTCACACTCGCTCCCAAACTCATCTATGCGAAGCTTCAGCTTCCTATTTTCCTCCTGAAGAAGTAGAATCTCCTTCAACACTTGAACCTGAGATTCTAAAACACTACAAGAAGTCATGGTGCTTGGTGACAGCCCACGCTAACTCCCAGGAGCTTAGGCAGGTATGACCACACGTGACCACTGACCTCAGCGTAGAGGTTGTCAGATGTGTGGGGAGGTTGTCGGATGTGTGGGGAGGTTGTCAGATGTGTGGGGAGGTTGTCGGATGTGTGGGGAGGTTGTCGGATGTGTGGGGAGGTTGTCGGATGTGTGGGGAGGTTGTCAGATGTGTGGGGAGGTTGTCAGATGTGTGGGGAGGTTGTCGGATGTGTGGGGAGGTTGTCGGATGTGTGGGGAGGTTGTCAGATGTGTGGGGAGGTTGTCGGATGTGTGGGGAGGTTGTCAGATGTGTGGGGAGGTTGTCGGATGTGTGGGGAGGTTGTCAGATGTGTGGGAATTATTATTAGTATTAAAGATTCGCCGGTATTCTCCAGCCCGGGCCTTTTCCAAGTGGTGGCCCGGTCTTGGCTCCCTCTTTAGGGAGTGTCTGAGACCTAAGTCTCCCATGGGAGGAGGCACAAGTACCTCCTCATCTTTGGGACCAACTGTCCCCAGGCCTAGCCACAAGCTAGGCCTCTCTGGTCTGCCATCTCCGCCCCAAGGGGGCTAATGGGAATGGCAGTCTTATGAGCTAAAGGCTCGGGCTCAGGCACCTACCCTACCCTAGAAGGGCTGGGCATGGTATCGATGACCGATGTGTGGGGAGGTTGCCAGGTGTGTGAGGGCGCCCCTGCCGAGTTATCCACCCTCCACATTACTTTTTACGCCCTGGTCCTATTTCCCCATCATCGCAATATTTACCAGATCAACTAATATATTCCTACTGGGGATAGAAGCTTAACCTATAAACCTCACCCTGAGTGAACCCCTACGGGTTTACAATGAAACACCTGGCCGCAGCCTCACTGTAAATCTGCCGTCAAGGGAATTCATCTTCATTTGACAGCTGTCAGGTTGTTAAGGGTGATATTTGCTGCGTTTCTGGCTTCGTCTTGTTGCCCGTCAAGTTGCCTGTGTGTCCAGGCGGCTGTCAAGGATCAACAGCTGCTGTAGGTAGGCCTGCAACAGAAACAGCAACCTGCAACAGCACCAACAGTGTACAGCAACAACAGCCTGAAATATCAGCCTGCAACAGCAGCAGTAGCCTGCAACAGGAACAGCAGCCTGTAGCAACAGGATGCAAGAGCATCCTGTAACAGCACCAGCAACGTGTAACAGAACCAGGAGCCTGCAACAGCAGCCTGCAATAGAAACAGCAGCTAGCAACAGCACTAGCAGCCTGCAACAGCAGCCTGCAATAGAAACAACAGCTAGCAACAGCACTAGCAGCTTGCAACAGCAGCCTGCAATAGAAACAACAGTTTGCAACAGCACTAGCATCCTGCAACAGCAACAGTAGCCTAGAATACCAACAACAGCATGCAAGAGAACCAGCAGCCTGTAACAGCAATAGCAACCTGCACCAGCAGTCTGCAACAGCACCATCAGCCTGCAACAACACAGAAGACTGCAGTAGCAGCCTTCAACAGCCCCCAGCAGCCTGTAACAGCACCAGAAGCATGCAGCACCACCAGCAGCAGTAGCCTACAATAGCAGCAGCATTCTGCAACAGCACCAGCAGCCTACAACAGCAATAGTAGCGTGCAGCAGCACCAGCAGCCTGCAAGAGCAATCTGCAACAGCACCAGCAACCTGCATCAGCAATAGTAGCGTGCAGCAGCACCAGCAGTCATCAACAGCAGCTTGCAACAGCACCAGTGTTGCATCCCCTGAATGGGATCCTATGGATATAATGTATATAGGATGGGGTCCACCTCTGGTGTAAATTATGGGAGCCACAGCCTCGGAGAAGTGGATAAAAAGGCTTCAAGGAAGAATATTTGGATTTCTTCCTGAAGCCGTTTGAATATTCCACTTCCCCTACCACCCCATCTTTTCATTCTTTTTTTACCAGTAGGTATATTTTATTTCATAATTTGGTACAAAAAGGTTCAAGAGATACATTGTTGATATAAAGATGGCATATACAGCACATGAGATGTGAGAGATACATGTCTGGTACATGTTGTTACGTGTTTGTCACTGATTATAATACGAAAATATCATCCAGCTCCTCAGAGCTGGGGTGTGTGCCCAAAATACAGCAGGCATTACCCCTCTGAAGAGCAACGCTGAGTCACTGGAACAGAGAACTAGCTGCCCTGGGATCCCTAGTTACCCTGCTGAGTCTTTTGCCTAGCTCCTTAAGGACCTTATATGCACTCTTTCCCCATGAGCCAAGGGTCTCCGAGCCTATGGGAACAAACATATAGTGATGGGCAAGTTCTCCATATTTTCTAGACTTTTGGGACTCCCTGAAGCTGGCAGCTGCCCCTCCTTCCCTGGTGTATTGGAGATAGGTATCAGTGTAGTCCCACACCACCTGTTTACTGTCTGTCCAGGCTTGAAGTGTGATACCATCTGGACGCTTCTGGCTGCCATCAGATCTGCATAGTTGGGGTGGCTCCCTTACTGCTGGGCATCCGGCTGTTGTAAGGCTCCTCTTGATAATGTTATTAACCTCCTCATGTTTCCTCATTAAAAGCTAAAATGACTTATATTAACTATGTAGGTGGGATGTTACACTTACGCTTGCTGTTGAATTGTAACTGGCTGTCCCCTCTCCCAAACTGCTTTGCTAACTACCAGCTCGCCTGTTTATGTCAGGCCGAACCTGCCAGCGTTGCCGTGATCGCACCTGAGGTTGGAGCTGCCTTCCCTACCTCTCTCTCTTCTAGATCTGCTTCTTACCCGAGAAGCACCTCTCTCTCTCTCTCTCTCTCGATATCTGCTTATTGTCCTAGAAGCTTCTCTCGTTTCTCGTCTCTGGCTGTTCGTGATTTAGACTCTGCTTTTGGTAGAGTGTGATTTCGTGGGAGAGCCGTAACATACCTCTTGTAACTCTATGTAACTCTGTCCACAGAGCATTGTTTAGACTTAGTGATTCTTGATGCTTTGCTGAGGTTGTGTTTACAGACACTTGATTCATCCCAGGACCCAAGCTGAAGCTCATGACCTACTTTACGGCATCTACGAACCGTTGTAGTCGGAGATTTGGTTATGCTGAACCTAGATTCAGTATTAAGGGAGTTTAATGCCTTTTATGGAGGATCTGCTGAAGGTCCCCAGTTAGGGTCGTTATTTTGTCTCCTTGTTCCTGACGCTGTGCTTCTGTTTTCTGCTGTTTGGCACATTATTGCTGTTCGGTGAATGGTTCATCATATTGGTCAAGCAAACTGATTGCCTTGATGGTCGAGAAGATAGATTTATGGACTTCTTGTCAGTCACTGTTGAAGTCGACTTCGAGTCTAGTCTTACTGAGACATGAACATTAAAATGGTATAAAATACCGACAGATTGTTAGGTAAGACACATATGCAACAGTTAGGTATCTTTATTTCGAAACGTTTCGCCTACACAGTAGGCTTCTTCAGTCGAGTACAGAAAAGTTGATAGAAGCAGAAGATACTTGAAGACGATGTAATCAGTCCATCACCCTCAAAGGGACTGACCACCTCAAAACTTTAAGGGTGATGGACTGATTACATCGTCTTCAAGTATCTTCTGCTTCTATCAACTTTTCTGTACTCGACTGAAGAAGCCTACTGTGTAGGCGAAACGTTTCGAAATAAAGATACCTAACTGTTGCATATGTGTCTTACCTAACAACTTACTGAGACATATTGAGCACTTCGAGCACATTCTCACACACACTTGGATACACCTTGTTTATATACAATATATAGAATTGAACACTGAACTACAAGATAAGTGCTGGAGCTTATATCCTAAATTATATCCTATACTTGAACATTAAAATGGTATAAATTACCGACAGGTTGTTAGGTAAGACACATATGCAACAGTTAGGTATCTTTATTTCGAAACGTTTCGCCTACACAGTAGGCTTCTTCAGTCTATGGAACAATACTCTTCTCCAGACTGAGGGACTGACCACCTCAAAACTTTAAGGGTGATGGACTGATTACATCGTCTTCAAGTATCTTCTGCTTCTATCAACTTTTCTGTACTCGACTGATGAAGCCTACTGTGTAGGCGAAACGTTTCGAAATAAAGATATACCTAACTGTTGCATATGTGTCTTACCTATATCAAAGTTACTCTGATATTGTCCACCTAGACAACTTTGTTATTGAATATCTCAAAATTTATTTCGTTGGATTAAGTTTAACTAGTTGGAACTTGGGTCCAAACCGCTATTAAAATGTCTCCTAAATTTATTGGAAAACTGGACGAAGCCAACAGTTAGATGTCTGTTGACTTTCTTGTATTCTCTGGAGATGTCTGTACATTAGAGATGTTGCATTTTGTAACCGGAAGTCTGCAACAGCAAGAGCAGCCTGCAACAGTACCAGCAGCTGCAGCAGCAGCCTACAACAACACCAGCAGCTGCAGCAGCAGCCTACAACAACACCAGCAGCTGCAGCAGCAGCCTACAACAACAACAGCAACTGCAGCAGCAGCCTACAACAACACCAGCAGCTGCAGCAGCAGCCTACAACAACACCAGCAGCTGCAGCAGCAGCCTACAACAACACCAGCAGCTGCAGCAGCAGCCTACAACAACACCAGCAGCTGCAGCAGCAGCCTACAACAACACCAGCAGCTGCAGCAGCAGCCTACAACAACACCAGCAGCTGTAGCAGCAGCCTACAACAACACCAGCAGCTGCAGCAGCAGCCTACAACAACACCAGCAGTCTGCAGGAGCAATAGCACCAACAGCATACAACAGGAGAATGCAACAGCACCAGCAGACTGCAGCAGCACTAGTAGCCTGCAACAACAGTCTGCAACATCAGTTTGCAACAAAACCAACAGCCTGCAACAACTAGAGACTACAACTGCAACAACAGCCTGCAAAAGCAACAGGAGCCTGTAGCAACAGCAACAGCCTACAACAGCAGCAACAGTAACAGCAGCAGCAACAGTAACAACAGCCTGCAACAGTAACAGCAGCAACAGCAGCAACAGCAGCAACAGTAACAACAGCAGCAACAGTAACAACAGCAGCAACAGTAACAGCAGCAGCAACAGTAACAACAGCCTGCAACAGTAACAACAGCAGCAACAGCAGCAACAGTAACAGCAGCAACAGTAACAGCAGCCACAGTAACAGCAGCAACAGTAACAACAGCAGCAACAGCTGTTGCTGCTGTTACTGTTTGCTAAATTGACAGCAGAAATCCAGCCAAAAATATGTCTTCAATTTTGCCCGACTACACCAGCTGGTGTTGCAGCTGGTCCAGGACCAGCTGGTGCTACAGCTGGTCCAGGATCAGCTGGTGCTACAGCTGGTCCAGGATCAGCTGGTGCTACAGCTGGTCCAGGATCAGCTGGTGCTACAGCTGGTCCAGGATCAGCTGGTGCTACAGCTGGTCCAGGATCAGCTGGTGCTACAGCTGGTCCAGGACCAGCTGGTGCTACAGCTGGTCCAGGATCAGCTGGTGCTACAGCTGGTCCAGCAGAAACATTTTCAATCTTATAAGTCAGTTAATTACTTTCCTGAGTCAATTTCTTTTCATTATTTCTCCATTTCTCTTTCTCTCTTATTCTCCCTTCCTTCTCTCTTATTCTCCCTTCCTTCTCTCTTATTCTCCCTTCCTTCTCTCTTATTCTCCCTTCCTTCTCTCTTGTTCTTCCTTCCTTCTCTCTTATTCTCCCTTCCTTCTCTCTTATTCTCCCTTCCTTCTCTCTTGTTCTTCCTTCCTTCTCTCTTATTCTCCCTTCCTTCTCTCTTATTCTCCCTTCCTTCTCTCTTATTCTCCCTTCCTTCTCTCTTATTCTCCCTTCCTTCTCTCTTATTCTCCCTTCCTTCTCTCTTATTCTCCCTTCCTTCTCTCTTATTCTTCCTTCCTTCTCTCTTATTCTCCCTTCCTTCTCTCTTATTCTCCCTTCCTTCTCTCTTATTCTCCCTTCCTTCTCTCTTATTCTCCCTTCCTTCTCTCTTATTCTCCCTTCCTTCTCTCTTATTCTCCCTTCCTTCTCTCTTATTCTCCCTTCCTTCTCTCTTATTCTCCCTTCCTTCTCTCTTATTCTCCCTTCCTTCTCTCTTGTTCTTCCTTCCTTCTCTCTTATTCTCCCTTCCTTCTCTCTTATTCTCCCTTCCTTCTCTCTTGTTCTTCCTTCCTTCTCTCTTATTCTCCCTTCCTTCTCTCTTATTCTCCCTTCCTTCTCTCTTATTCTCCCTTCCTTCTCTCTTATTCTCCCTTCCTTCTCTCTTATTCTCCCTTCCTTCTCTCTTGTTCTTCCTTCCTTCTCTCTTATTCTCCCTTCCTTCTCTCTTATTCTTCCTTCCTTCTCTCTTATTCTCCCTTCCTTCTCTCTTATTCTCCCTTCCTTCTCTCTTATTCTCCCTTCCTTCTCTCTTATTCTTCCTTCTCTCTTATTCTCCCTTCTCTCTTATTCTCCCTTCCTTCTCTCTTATTCTCCCTTCCTTCTCTCTTATTCTCCCTTCCTTCTCTCTTATTCTCCCTTCCTTCTCTCTCTTGTTCTTCCCTCCTTCTCTCTTATTCTCTTATTCCTTCCTTCTCTCTTATTCTCCCTTCCTTCTCTCTCTCCCTTGTTCTTCCTTCCTTCTCTCTTATTCTTCCTTCCTTCTCTCTTGTTCTCCCTTTCTTCTCTCTTATTCTTCCTTCTCTCTTCTCTTCTCTTATCTCTTCCTTCCTTCTCTCTTATTTGTTCTTCCTTTCTCTCTTCCTTCTCTCTTATTCTCTCTTGTTCTCCCTTTCTTCTCTCTTATTCTCCCGTCCTTCTCTCTTATTCTTCCTTCTCTCTTATTCTCCCTTCTCTCTTATTCTCCCTTCCTCTCTTATTCTTCCTTCCTTCTCTCTTATTCTCCCTTTCTTCTTTCTTATTCTTCCTTCCTTCTCTCTTATTCTCCCTTCCTTCTCTCTTATTCTCCCTTCATTCTCTCTTATTCTTCCTTCATTCTCTCTTATTCTTCCTTCTCTCTTATTCTTCCTTCCTTCTCTCTTATTCTTCCTTCCTTCTGTCTTATTCTTCCTTCCTTCTGTCTTATTCTCCCTTCCTAGTCTCTTGTTCTCCCTTCTCTCTTATTCTCCCTTCTCTCTTATTCTCCCTTCCTTCTCTTATTCTCCCTTCCTTCTCTTTTATTCTTCCTTCTTTCTTATTCTCCCTTCTTTCTTATTCGCCCTTCCTTCTCTCTTATTTTCTCTTCTCTCTTATTCACCCTTCTCTCTTACTCTCCCTTCCTTCTCTCTTATTCTCCCTTCTCTCTTATTCTCCCTTCTCTCTTATTCTTCCTTCTCTCTTATTCTCCCTTCCTTCTCTCTTATTCTCCCTTCTCTTATTCTCCCTTCTCTCTTATTCTCCCTTCCTTCTCTCTTATTCTCCCTTCCTTCTCTCTTATTCTTCATTCCTTCTCTCTTATTCTCCCTCCCTTCTCTCTTATTCTTCCTTCCTTCTCTCTTATTCTCCCTTCCTTCTCTCTAATTCTACCTTCTCTCTTATTCTCCCTTCTTTCTCTCTTATTCTCCCTTCCTTCTCTTATTCTTCCTTCCTTCTCTCTTATTCTCCCTTCCTTCTCTCTTATTCTTCCTTCTCTCTTATTCTCCCTTCTCTCTTATTCTTCCTTCTCTCTTATTCTCCCTTCCTTATCTCTCATTCTCCGTTCCTTCTCTCTTATTCTCCCTTCTTTCTCTCTTATTCTCCCTTCCTTATGTCTCATTCTCCGTTCCTTCTCTCTTATTTTCCTTTCTTTCTCTCTTATTCTCCCTTCCTTCTCTCTTATTCTCCCTTCTCTCTTATTCTCCCTTCCTTCTCTCTTATTCTCCCTTCCTTCTCTCTTATTCTTCCTTCTCTCTTATTCTCCCTTCCTTCTCTCTTATTCTCCCTTCCTTCTCTCTTATTCTCCCTTCCTTCTCTCTTATTCTCCCTTCCTTCTCTCTTATTCTCCCTTCCTTCTCTTATTCTCCATTCCTTCTCTTATTCTTCCTTCCTTCTCTCTTATTCTCCCTTCCTTCTCTCTTATTCTGTTTTTTTTTTTTTTTTTACACAGGGTTTGACAAGGTTAAGGATCCCTAGCTTTATTGACAGCTATTTACAGGTTAAGGATTCCTAACTTTATTGGCAAGCTAAGAGCTGTTACCTACATCAGCTCATTTGAAAGCATTTTTATTGTTATGAGACATACAAGTAGGGAACAGGATGAAGTTGGAGCCATCTGTGGGCCAGCATTTTCATTTGATCAACTGACTTTATCTCGTTGACATCATTATGCTGTACGAATGTGTTCCAGACTCGAGTCATCCTGGGTATGTATGATCTCAGATGGAGTGATGTTCTGGAGAAGGGTACAGCCAGAGTGAAGTTGCTGCTTTCTGCCCGTCTTGTGGCATAAAAGCTTGTTTCACGCTGTCCTCGAAGTGGATCCAAGTGTGGTATTTTGACAATATTGGCCTTGTACATAACAGTAAGGCCCCCCATATCCCTCCTGTGTTGAAGGCTCTGCTGAAATGACAGATCTATCCAGGATGGGTCCAGGCGAGAGATGAGACGTCTTGCTCTGTTCTCTACTCTGTCAAGCAGTCGCAGATGAGAGGGGGGGCAGGCAAACCAAGAAAGTGGAGCATACTCAAGGTGTGAGCGTACTTGTGCCTCGTACAGGATCTTGCAACCCCTACTGTCAAGCAGGTGCGAGATACGGCTAAGTGCTGTAAGCTTCCTGGCTGCCTTGTTTGCAAGATTTACAACATGGTTCTTCATGGTTAGTTTGGAGTCAAATTTCACCCCAAGGATATCAACTTCTTCTCCAGGTGCCAACACCCTCCCATTCATCCTTACTACTGCCCCAGCATTACCATCATGGTGCCTAGAGACGATCATTTGCGTTTTCTCAGGTGCAAATGTTACTTGACATCTATTTCCCCAAGCTGATACAGCTCTCAGCTGGTGATTGATGTAGCTTAGAGCAGCTGGCATTTCTTCTCTTGGATAAGTGAATGTCAGTGTACAGTCGTCTGCATATGCATGTGATTCTGGGATGAGATGAAGAAGGTCGTTGAAGTAGACATTCCATAACAATGGTCCCAGCACGCTTCCTTGTGGAACACTTGCCCCAATAGGATGTCTTGCTGATTCCGTTCCATTGAGAACTACACTTAGAGATCTACCATGAAGGTAATCACTGAGGAGACATAGCGTAGAGCCTGCAATTCCCAGTGCTTGAAGTTTTGCTAAGAGGCCCTGGTGCCACACCCGGTCGAAAGCGCCAGCAATGTCCAGTGCTACCACACAGCTGACTTTGGATTCATCCAGTGACTGGTGCCACTTAGTGGAGAGGTTTAACAACAGATCAGCAGCAGAGTAACCTTTCCTGAAGCCATATTGACGATCACAAAGTAGTGAGTGGTAGTCAAAAAACTCTGTCATTTGTCTTGAGATTATTGTCTCAAGGATCTTACCAGTGATTGACAGGAGTGACACTGGTCTGTAGTTGCTGATTTCTGCTCTGCTCTTCTTTTTGTGAACAGGGACTACATTTGCCTCTTTCCATAGAGAGGGCCATTTACACTGTACTAGGCAGTGCTGAAAGATGCGAGTTAGAGGTGCTGCTAGCTGGTCTGCACATCTTCTCAACAATCTTGGGCTCAACTTGTCTGGGCCCACAGCCTTTTCTTGGTCCAGCGATTTAAGAAGGAAATGCACCTCCTCCTGCCTTATTGTCACCATTGACAGTTTTGACACAGTTCTTGCAGCTAGCCGAGGAGGGTCCCTTGCTGGATCAGGAACTTGCATTTTGGTAGCAAAGTGTTCAGCAAAGAGGTCCGCCTTCTCTTGACTACTAGTAGAGGTGGTCCCATCCTGTCGATTTAGAGGTGGAATAAGTTCATCAGGCAGATAACCTTGTCTGTCCTTGACCAGGGACCACCAGGTTTTGGAGCCTACCCTACCTGATGCTAACTTTCTTTTAGTGTCCACCTCCCATTTAGCAATGACCCACTTTTGAACATCACCCATATGCCTACAGGCTTGCATGTGCAAGTTCCTGTTATAGGTGGTAGGATGTCTCTTATACCTTCGCCATGCTTTGTACTTAGCAGTAGCAACCTCTCTACAACGAAAGCCAAACCAAGGCTGATCTGTAGGCTTCGTCACATACTGCCGGTGAGGAATGTGTTCTTGTTGTAGATTAAGGATGTGTCCAGTGAAGGCTTTCACTTCCTTCTCTCTTATTCTCTCTTATTCTCCCGTCCTTCTCTCTTATTCTTCCTTCTTTCTTATTCTCCCTTCCTTCTCTCTTATTCTCCCTTCCTTCTCTCTTATTCTCCCTTCCTTCTCTCTTATTCTCCCTCTCTCTTATTCTTTCTTCCTTCTCTCTTATTCTCCCTTCTCTCTTATTCTTCCTTCCTTCTCTCTTATTCTCCCTTCCTTCTCTCTTATTCTCCCTTCTCTCTTATTCTTTCTTCCTTCTCTCTTATTCTCCCTTCCTTCTCTCTTATTCTCCATTCTCTCTTATTCTTCGTTCCTTCTCTCTTATTCTTCCTTCTCTCTTATTCTTCCTTCACTCTTACTCTTCCTTCCTTCTCTCTTATTCTTCCTTCCTTATCTCTTATTCTCCCTTCCTTCTCTCTTATTCTCCCTTCTCTCTTATGCTTCCTTCCTTCTCTCTTATTCTCACTTCCTTCTCTCTTATTCTTTCTCCCTTCTCTCTTATTCTTCCTTCCTTCTCTCATATTCTTCCTTCCTTCTCTCTTATTCTCTCTTCTTTCTTATTCTTCCTTCCTTCTCTCTTATTCTTCCTTCCTTCTCTCTTATTCTCCCTTCTCTCTTATTCTTTTTTCCTTCTCTCTTATTCTCCCTTCCTTCTCTCTTATTCTTCCTTCTCTCTTATTCTTCCTTCTCTCTTATTCTTCCTTCCTTCTCTCTTATTCCTTCTCTCTTATTCTCCCTTCCTTCTCTCTTATTCTTCCTTCCTTCTCTCTTATTCTCCCTTCTCTCTTTTTCTTCCTTCTCTTATTCTTCCTTCTCTCTTATTCTGCCTTCTCTCTTATTCTTCCTTCTCTCTTATTCTTCCTTCCTTCTCTCTTATTCTTCCTTCCGTCTCTCTTATTCTTCCTTCCTTCTCTCTTATTCTTCCTTCCTTCTCTCTTTTTCTTCCTTCTTTTTCTCTTATTCTTCCTTCTCTCTTATTCTTCCTTCCTTCTCTCTTATTCTTCCTTCTCTCTTATTCTTCCTTCCTTCTCTCTTATTCTTCCTTCCTTCTCTCTTATTCTTCCTTCCTTCTCTCTTATTCTCCCTTCCTTCTCTCTTATTCTTCCTTCTCTCTTATTCTTCCTTCCTTCTCTCTTATTCTCTCTGTTCATCTTTTCCACAAATTCGTGTTAAGACGACTTAATGATTCCACCACTGTTATTAACACTTATCAACACTGTTATTAACACTGTTATTAACACTGTTATTAACACTGGTATTAACACTGGTATTAACACTGGTATTAACACTGGTATTAACACTGGTATTAACACTGGTATTAACACTGTTACTAACACTGTTACTAACACTGTTATTAACACTGTTATTAACACTGTTACTAACACTGTTACTAACACTGTTATTAACACTGGTATTAACACTGGTATTAACACTGGTATTAACACTGGTATTAACACTGGTATTAACACTGTTATTAACACTGTTATTAACACTGTTATTAACACTGTTATTAACACTGTTATTAACACTGTTATTAACACTGTTATTAACACTGTTATTAACACTGTTATTAACACTGTTATTAACACTGTTATTAACACTGTTATTAACACTGTTATTAACACTGTTATTAACACTGTTATTAACACTGTTACTAACACTGTTATTAACACTGTTATTAACACTGTTATTAACACTGTTATTAACACTGTTATTAACACTGTTGTTAACACTGTTATTAACACTGGTATTAACACTGGTATTAACGCTGGTATTAACACTGGTATTAACACTGTTATTAACACTGTTATTAACAACAGAACACCTCTGTTATTAACACTGTTATTAAGAACTGAACACCTCTGTTGTTAACACTATTAACAACAGATCACCTCTGTTATTACCACTGTTATTTACAACAGAACACCTCTGTTATTAACACTGTTATTAACAACAGAACATCTCTGTTATTAACACAGTTATTAACAACAGATCACCTTTGTTATTAACACTGTTATTAACAACTTAACACCTCTGTTATTAACACTATTATTAAGAACTGAACACCTCTGTTATTAACAACAGATCACCTCTGTTATTAACACTGTTATTAACAACTGAACACCTCTGTTATTAACAACAGATCACCTCTGTTATTAACACTGTTATTAACAACAGAACACCTCTGTTATTAACACTGTTATTAACAACAGAACACCTCTGTTATTAACACTGTTATTAACAACTGAACACCTCTGTTATTAACAACAGATCACCTCTGTTATTAACACTGTTATTAACAACAGAACACCTCTGTTATTAACACTGTTATTAACAACTGAACACCTCTGTTATTAACAACAGATCACCTCTGTTATTAACAACAGAACACCTCTGTTATTAACACTGTTATTAACAGAACACCTCTGTTATTAACACTGTTATTAACAACAGAACACCTCTGTTATCAACAGATCACCTCTGTTATTAACAACTGAACACCTCTGTTATTAACAACAGAACACCTCTGTTATTAACAGCAGAACACCTCTGTTATTAACAACAGAACACCTCTGTTATTAACACTGTTATTAACAACAGAGCACCTCTGTTATTAACACTGTTATTAAGAACCGAACACCTCTGTTATTAACACTGTTATTAACAACAGAACACCTCTGTTATTAACACTGTTATTAACAACAGAACACCTCTGTTATTAACACTGTTATTGGCAACAGAACACCTCTGTTATTAACATTGTTATTAACAACAGAACACCTCTGTTATTAACACTGTTATTAACAACTGAACACCTCTGTTATTAACACTGTTATTAACAACTGAACACCTCTGTTATTAACACTGTTATTAACAACAGGACACCTCTGTTATTAACACTGTTATTAAGAACCGAACACCTCTTATTCTGTTATTAGCAACAGAACACCTCTGTTATTAACACTGTTATTAACAACAGAACACCTCTGTTATTAACACTGTTATTAACAACAGAACGCCTCTGTTATTAACACTGTTTTTAACAATAGAACACCTCTGTTATTAACACTGTTATTAACAACAGAACACCTCTGTTATTAACACTGTTATTAACAACAGAACACCTCTGTTATTAACACTGTTATTAACACAACACCTCTGTTATTAACACTGTTGTTAACAACTGAACACCTCTGTTATTAACACTTATTAACAACAGAACACCTCTGTTATTAACACTGTTATTAACAACAGAACACCTCTGTTATTAACACTGTTACTGACAACAGGACACCGCTCTTATTATCACTATTAAACACTGAACACCTCTGTTATTAACACTGTTATTAACAACAGAACACCTCTGTTATTAACACTGTTATTAGCAACAGAACACCTCTGTTATTAACACTGTTATTAACACTGTTATTAACAACAGAACACCTCTGTTATTAACACTGTTATTAACAACTGAACACCTCTGTTATTAATACTGTTATTAACAACAGAACACCTCTGTTATTAACAACAGAACACCTCTGTTATTAACACTGTTATTAACAACAGAACACCTCTGTTATTAACAACAGAACACCTCTGTTATTAACACTGTTATTAACAACAGAACACCTCTGTTATTAACACTGTTATTAACAACAGAACACCTCTGTTATTAACACTGTTATTAACAACATAACACCAATGTTATTAACAATGTTATTAACAACTGAACACCTCTGTTATTAACACTGTTATTAACAACAGAACACCTCTGTTATTAACACTGTTATTAACAACAGAACACCTCTGTTATTAACACTGGTATTAACAACAGAACACCTCTGTTATTAACACTGTTATTAACAACAGAACACCTCTGTTATTAACACTGTTATTAACAACAGAACACCTCTGTTATTAACACTGTTATTAACAACAGAACACCTCTGTTATTAACACTGTTATTAACAACAGAACACCTCTGTTATTAACACTGTTATTAACAACAGAACACCTCTGTTATTAACACTGTTATTAACAACAGAACACCTCTGTTATTAACACTGTTATTAACAACAGAACACCTCTGTTATTAATACTGTTATTAACAAGAGAACACCTCTGTTATTAACACTGTTATTAACAACAGAACACCTCTGTTATTAACACTGTTATTAACAACAGAACACCTCTGTTATTAACACTGTTATTAACAACAGAACACCTCTGTTATTAACAACAGAACACCTCTGTTATTAACACTGTTATTAACAACAGAACACCTCTGTTATTAACACTGTTATTAACAACAGAACACCTCTGTTATTAACACTGTTATTAACAACAGAACACACTGTTATTAACACTGTTATTAACACTGTTATTAACACCTCTGTTATTAACACTGTTATTAACACTGAACACCTCTGTTATTAACACTGTTATTAACACTGAACACTCTGTTATTAACACTGTTATTAACAACTGATTAACCTCTGTTATTAACACTGTTATTAACACTGTTATTAACACTGTTATTAACTGTTATTAACACTGTTTTTAACTTTGTTATTAACACTGTTATTAACACTGTTATTAACACTGTTATTAACACAGTTATTAACACTGTTTTTAACACTGTTATTAACACTGTTTTTAACACTGTTATTAACACTGTTTTTAACACTGTTAACACTGTTATTAACACTGTTATTAACACTGTTATTAACACTGTTTTTAACACTGTTTTTAACACTGTTATTAACACTGTTATTAACACTTATTAACACTGTTATTAACACTGTTATTAACACTGGTATTAACACTGTTATTAACACTGTTATTAACTCTGTTATTAACTGTTGTTAACACTGTTATTACACTGTTATTAACTCTGTTATTAACACTGTTATTAACACTGTTATTAACACTGTTATTGACAACAGAACACCTCTGTTATTAACACTGTTATTAACACTGTTATTAACACTGTTATTAACACTGTTATTAACACTGTTATTAACAACAGAACACCTCTCTTATTAACACTGTTAACAACAGAACACCTCTGTTATTGACACTGTTATTAACACTGTTATTAACACTGTTATTAACACTTATTAACACTGTTTTTAACACTGTTATTAACACTGTTTTTAACACTGTTATTAACACTGTTATTAACACTGTTAACACTGTTATTAACACTGTTATTAACACTGTTATTAACCCTGTTATTAACACTGTTATTAACACTGTTATCAACACTGCTATTAACACTGTTTTTAACACTGTTTTTAACGCTGTTGTTAACACTGTTATTAACACTGTTATTAACACTGTTATTAACACTATTATTAACACTGTTATTAACACTGTTATTAACACTGTTAACACTGTTATTAACACTGTTATTAACACTGTTATTAACACTGTTTTTAACACTGTTTTTAACACTGTTTTTAACGCTGTTATTAACACTGTTATTAACACTGTTATTAACTCTGTTATTAACTGTTATTAACACTGTTATTACACTGTTATTAACTCTGTTATTAACACTGTTATTAACACTGTTATTGACAACAGAACACCTCTGTTATTAACACTGTTATTAACACTGTTATTAACAACAGAACACCTCTCTTATTAACACTGTTAACAACAGAACACCTCTGTTATTGACACTGTTATTGACACTGTTATTAACACTGTTATTAACACTGTTATTAACACTGTTATTAACACTGTTATTAAAACTGTTATTAACACTGTTATTAACACTGTTTTTAACACTGTTTTTAACACTGTTATTAACACTCTTATTAACACTCTTATTAACACTGTAATTAACACTGTTATTAACACTGTTATTAACACTGTTATTAACACTGTTATTAACACTGTTATTAACACTGTTATTAACACTGTTATTAACACTGTTTTTAACACTGTTTTTAACACTGTTATTAACACTGTTTTTAACACTGTTTTTAACACTGTTATTAACACTGTTATTAACACTGTTATTAACACTGTTATTAACACTGTTATTAACACTGTTATTAACACTGTTTTTAACACTGTTTTTAACACTGTTATTAACACTGTTATTAACACTGTTATTAACACTGTTATTAACACTGTTATTAACACTGTTATTAACACTGTTATTAACACTGTTTTTAACACTGTTATTAACAACAGAACACCTCTGTTATTAACACTGTTATTAACAACAGAACACCTCTGTTATTAACACTGTTATTAACAACTGAACACCTCTGTTATTAACACTGTTATTAACAACAGAACACCTCTGTTATTAACACTGTTATTGACAACAGAACACCTCTGTTATTAACACTGTTATTAACAACAGAACACCTCTGTTATTAACACTGTTATTAACAACAGAACACCTCTGTTATTAATACTGTTATTAACAAGAGAACACCTCTGTTATTAACACTGTTATTAACAGAACACTTCTGTTATTAACACTGTTATTAACAGAACACCTCTGTTATTAACACTGTTATTAACAACAGAACACCTCTGTTATTAACACTGTTATTAACAACTGAAAACCTCTGTTATTAACACTGTTATTAACAACAGAACACCTCTGTTATTAACACTGTTATTAACAACAGAACACCTCTGTTATTAACACTGTTATTAACAACTGAACACCTCTGTTATTAACACTGTTATTAACAACAGAACACCTCTGTTATTAACACTGTTATTAACAACAGAACACCTCTGTTATTAACACTGTTATTAACAACAGAACACCTCTGTTATTAACACTGTTATTAACAACAGAACACCTCTGTTATTAACACTGTTATTAACAACAGATCACCTCTGTTATTAACACTTTTATTAACACTGTTGTTAACTATGTTATTAACACTGTTATTAACAACAGAACACCTCTGTTATTAACACTGTTATTAACACTGTTATTAACTCTGTTATTAACTGTTATTAACACTGTTATTACACTGTTATTAACTCTGTTATTAACACTGTTATTGACAACAGAACACCTCTGTTATTAACACTGTTATTAACACTGTTATTAACAACAGAACACCTCTCTTATTAACACTGTTAACAACAGAACACCTCTGTTATTGACACTGTTATTAACACTGTTATTAACACTGTTATTAACACTGTTATTAACACTGTTATTAACACTGTTATTAACACTGTTTTAACACTGTTATTAACACTGTTATTAACACTGTTTTAACACTGTTTTAACACTGTTATTAACACTGTTATTAACACTGTTATTAACACTGTTATTAACACTGTTATTAACACTGTTATTATCACTGTTTTTAACACTGTTATTAACACTGTTTTTAACATTGTTATTAACACTGTTAACACTGTTATTAACACTGTTATTAACACTGTTATTAACACTGTTATTAACTGTTATTAACACTGTTTTTAACACTGTTATTAACACTGTTATTAACACTGTTATTAACACTGTTATTAACACTGTTATTAACACTGTTTTTAACACTGTTATTAACACTGTTTTTAACACTGTTATTAACACTGTTTTTAACACTGTTAACACTGTTATTAACACTGTTTTTAACACTGTTATTAACACTGTTATTAACACTGTTATTAACACTGTTATTAACACTGTTATTAACACTGGTATTAACACTGTTATTAACACTGTTATTAACACTGTTATTAACTCTGTTATTAACTGTTGTTAACACTGTTATTACACTGTTATTAACTCTGTTATTAATACTGTTATTAACACTGTTATTGACAACAGAACACCTCTGTTATTAACACTGTTATTAACACTGTTATTAACACTGTTATTAACAACAGAACACCTCTCTTATTAACACTGTTAACAACAGAACACCTCTGTTATTGACACTGTTATTAACACTGTTATTAACACTGTTATTAACACTGTTATTAACACTGTTTTTATCACTGTTATTAACACTGTTATTAACACTGTTATTAACACTGTTATTAACACTGTTATTAACACTGTTTTTAACACTGTTTTTAACACTGTTATTAACACTGTTAACACTGTTATTAACACTGTTATTAACACTGTTATTAACACTGTTATTAACCCTGTTATTAACCCTGTTATTAACACTGTTATTAACACTGTTATTAACACTGTTATTAACACTGTTTTTAACACTGTTTTTAACGCTGTTGTTAACACTGTTATTAACACTGTTATTAACACTGTTATTTACACTGTTATTAACACTGTTATTAACACTGTTAACACTGTTATTAACACTGTTATTAACACTGTTATTAACACTGTTATTAACACTGTTATTAACACTGTTTTTAACACTGTTTTTAACACTGTTTTTAACGCTGTTATTAACACTGTTATTAACACTGTTATTAACACTTTTATTAACACTGTTATTAACACTGTTATTAACTCTGTTATTAACTGTTATTAACACTGTTATTACACTGTTATGAACTCTGTTATTAACACTGTTATTAACACTGTTATTGACAACAGAACACCTCTGTTATTAACACTGTTATTAACACTGTTATTAACACTGTTATTAACAACAGAACACCTCTCTTATTAACACTGTTAACAACAGAACACCTCTGTTATTGACACTGTTATTAACACTGTTATTAACACTGTTATTAACACTGTTATTAACACTGTTATTAACACTGTTATTAACACTGTTATTAACACTGTTATTAACACTGTTTTTAACACTGTTTTTAACACTTATTAACACTGTTATTAACACTGTTATTAACACTGTTATTAACACTGTTATTAACACTGTTATTAACACTGTTATTAACACTGTTATTAACACTGTTTTTAACACTGTTATTAACACTGTTTTTAACACTGTTATTAACACTGTTTTTAACACTGTTAACACTGTTATTAAAACTGTTATTAACACTGTTATTAACACTGTTATTAACACTGTTATTAACACTGTTATTAACACTGTTATTAACACTGTTTTTAACACTGTTATTAACACTGTTATTAACACTGTTATTAACACTGTTATTAACACTGTTATTAACACTGTTATTAACACTGTTTTTAACACTGTTATTAACACTGTTATTAACACTGTTTTTAACACTGTTAACACTGTTATTAACACTGTTAATGACACTGTTATTAACACTGTTATTAACACTGTTATTTACACTGTTTTTAACACTGTTTTTAACACTGTTTTTAACACTGTTATTAACACTGTTATTAACACTGTTATTAACACTGTTATTAACACTGTTATTAACACTGGTATTAACATTAAAACAGCATAGTCATTTATACTATTTTATCGTAGCTATAATAATGATAATCGTAATAATGATCGTAATAATGATCGTAATAATGATCGTAATCGTAATAATGATCGTAATAATCGTAATAATGATCGTAATAATGATCGAAATAATGATCGTAATAATGATCGTAATAATTGTAATAATGATCGTAATTATGATCGTAATAATCGTAATAATGATCGTAATAATGATCGTAATAATTGTAATAATGATCGTAATTATGATCGTAATAATGATCGTAATGATCGTAATAATGATCGTAATAATCCTAATAATGATCGTAATTATGATCGTAATAATGATCGTAATCATGATCGTAATAATGATCGTAGTAATGATCGTAATAATAATCGTGATAATCGTAATAATGATCGTAATAATGATCGTTATAATGATCGTAATAATGATCGTAATAATGATCGTAATAATGATCGTAATTATGAACGTAATAATGATCGTAATAATGATCGTAATAATGATCGTAATAATGATCGTAATAATGATCGTAATAATGTTCGTAATAATCGTAATAATGATCGTAATAATCGTAATAATGATCGTAATAATGGTCGTAATAATTGTGTAATAATGATCGTAATTATGATCGTAATAATGATCGTAATAATGATCGTAATAATGATCGTAATAATAATCGTAATAATGATCGTAATTATGATCGTAATAATCGTAATGATCGTAATAATGATCGTAATGATCGTAATAATGATCGTAATAATGATCGTAATGATCGTAATAATGATCGTAATAATGTTCGTAATAATCGTAATAATGATCGTAATTATGATCGTAATAATGATCGTAATAATGATCGTAATAATGATCGTAATAATGATCGTAATAATGATCGTAATAATGATTGTAATAATCATAATAATGATCGTAGTTATGATCGTAATTATGATCGTAATGATCGTAATAATGATCGTAATAATGATCGTAATCGTAATAATGATCGTAATAATCGTAATGATCGTAATAATGATCGTAATAATGATCGTAATAATGATCGTAATTATGATCGTAATTATGATCGTAATTATGATCGTAATAATGATCGTAATAATGATCGTAATAATCGTAATAATGATCGTAATAATGATCGTAATAATCGTAATAATGATGGTAATAATGATGGTAATAATGATCGTAATAATGTTAATAATGATGGTAATAATGATGGTAATAATGATGGTAATGATCGTAATAATGATGGTGATGATGATGGTAATAATGATGGTAATAATGATGGTAATAATGATGGTAATAATGATGGTAATAATGATGGTAATAATGATGGTAATAATGATCGTAATAATGATCGTAATAATGATGGTGATGATGATGGTAATCATGGTAATAATGATGGTAATAATGATGGTAATAATGATGGTAATGATGGTAATAATGATGGTAATAATGATGGTAATAATGATCGTAATAATGATGGTAATAATGATCGTAATAATGATGGTAATAATGATGGTAATGATGATGGTAATAATGATGGTAATAATGATGGTAATAATGATCGTAATAATGATCTTAATAATGATGGTAATAATGATGGTAATAATGATGGTAATAATGATGGTAATAATGATGGTAATAATGATGGTAATAATGATGGTAATAATGATCGTAATAATGATGGTAATAATGATGGTAATAATGATGGTAATAATGATGGTAATAATGATGGTGATGATGATGGTAATAATGATGGTAATAATGATGGTAATAATGATGGTAATAATGATGGTAATAATGATGGTAATAATGATGGTAATGATGGTAATAATGATGGTAATAATGATGGTAATAATGATCGTAATAATGATGGTAATAATGATGGTGATGATGGTAATAATGATGGTAATAATGATGGTAATAATGATGGTAATAATGATGGTAATAATGATGGTGATGATGATGGTAATAATGATGATGATGATAATAATGATGGTAATAATGATGGTAATAATGATGGTAATAATGATGGTAATAATGATGGTAATAATGATGGTAATAATGATGGTAATAATGATGGTAATAATGATGGTAATAATGATGGTAATAATGATCGTAATAATGATGGTAATAATGATGGTAATAATGATGGTAATAATGATGGTGATGATGATGGTAATAATGATGGTAATAATGATGGTAATAATGATGGTAATAATGATGGTAATAATGATGGTAATAATGATGGTAATAATGATCGTAATAATGATGGTAATAATGATGGTAATAATGATGGTAATAATGATGGTAATAATGATGGTAATAATGATGGTAATAATCATGGTAATAATGATGGTAATAATGATCGTAATAATGATCGTAATAATGGTAATAATGATGGTAATAATGATGGTAATAATGATCGTAATAATGATGGTAATAATGATGGTAATAATGATGGTAATGATGGTGATGATGATGGTAATAATGATGGTAATAATGATGGTAATAATGATGGTAATAATGATGGTAATAATGATGGTAATAATGATGGTGATGATGGTAATAATGGTAATAATGATGGTAATAATGATGGTAATAATGATGGTAATAATGATGATGATGGTAATAATGATGGTAATAATGATGGTAATAATGATGGTAATAATGATGGTGATGATGGTAATAATGGTAATAATGATGGTAATAATGATGGTAATAATGATGGTAATAATGATGTTGATGATGGTAATAATGATGGTAATAATGATGGTAATGATGGTAATAATGATGTTGATGATGATGGTAATAATGATGGTAATAATGATGGTAATAATGATGGTAATAATGATGGTAATAATGATGGTAATAATGATGGTAATAATGATCGTAATAATGATGGTAATAATGATGGTAATAATGATGGTAATAATGATGGTAATAATGATGGTAATAATGATCGTAATAATGATGGTAATAATGATGGTAATAATGATGGTAATAATGATGGTAATAATGATGGTGATGATGATGGTAATAATGATGGTAATAATGATGGTAATAATGATGGTAATAATGATGTTAATAATGATGGTAATAATGATGGTAATAATGATCGTAATAATGATGGTAATAATGATGGTAATAATGATGGTAATAATGATGGTAATAATGATGGTAATAATGATGGTAATAATGATGGTAATAATGATCGTAATAATGATCGTAATAATGGTAATAATGATGGTAATAATGATGGTAATAATGATCGTAATAATGATGGTAATAATGATGGTAATAATGATGGTGATGATGATGGTAATAATGATGGTAATAATGATGGTAATAATGATGGTAATAATGATGGTAATAATGATGGTAATAATGATGGTAATAATGATGGTAATAATGATGGTAATAATGATGGTAATAATGATGGTAATAATGGTAATAATGGTGGTAATAATGATGGTAATAACGATGGTAATAGTGATGGTAATAATGATGGTAATAATGATGGTAATAATGATGGTAATAATGGTGGTAATAATGGTGGTAATAATGATGGTAATAATGATGGTAATAATGGTGGTAATAATGATGGTAATAATGATGGTAATAATGATGGTAATAATGATCGTAATAATGATGGTAATAATGATGGTAATAATGATGGTAATAATGATGGTAATAATGATCGTAATAATCGTAATAATGATCGTAATTATGATCGTAATAATCGTAATAATGATCGTAATAATTGTAATAATGATCGTAATTATGATCGTAATAATGATCGTAATGATCGTAATAATGATCGTAATAATGATCGTAATAATCGTAATAATGATCGCAATTATGATCGTAATAATCCTAATAATGATCGTAATTATGATCGTAATAATGATCGTAATCATGATCGTAATGATCGTAATAATGATCGTAATAATGATCGTGATAATCGTAATAATGATCGTTATAATGATCGTAATAATGATCGTAATAATGATCGTAATTATGATCGTAATTATGAACGTAATAATGATCGTAATAATGATCGTAATAATGATCGTAATAATGATCGTAATAATGATCGTAATAATGATCGTAATAATGATCGTAATAATCGTAATAATGATCGTAATAATCGTAATAATGATCGTAATAATGGTCGTAATAATTGTGTAATAATGATCGTAATTATGATCGTAATAATGATCGTAATAATGATCGTAATAATGATCGTAATAATAATCGTAATAATGATCGTAATTATGATCGTAATAATCGTAATGATCGTAATAATGATCGTAATGATCGTAATAATCGATCGTAATCGTAATAATGATAATGATCGTAATAATGATCGTAATAATGATCGTAATAATGATTGTAATAATGATCGTAATAATGATCGTAATAATCGTAATGATCGTAATAATGATCGTAATAATGATCGTAATAATGATCGTAATAATGATCGTAATTATGATCGTAATAAATATCGTAATAATGATCGTAATAATGATCGTAATAATGATCGTAATAATGATCGTAATAATCGTAATAATGATCGTAATTATGATCGTAATAATCGTAATGATCGTAATAATGATCGTAATGATCGTAATAATGATCGTAATAATGATCGTAATAATGATCGTAATCGTAATAATGATCGTAATAATGATCGTAATCGTAATAATGATCGTAATAATGATCATAATAATCGTAATAATGATCGTAATAATGATCGAAATAATGATCGTAATAATGATCGTAATAATGATCGTAATAATGATCGTAATAATCGTAATAATGATCGTAATAATGATCGTAATAATGTTCGTAATAATCGTAATAATGATCGTAATAATGATCGTAATAATGATCGTAATAATGATCGTAATAATAATCGTAATAATAATCGTAATAATGATCGTAATAATGATCGTAATGATGGTAATAATGATCGTAATAATAATCGTAATAATGATCGTAATAATGATAGTAATAATGATGGTAATAATGATCGTAATAATGATCGTAATAATGTTCGTAATAATGATCGTAATAATGTTCGTAATAATCGTAATAATGATGGTAATAATGATCGTAATAATGATCGTAATAATGATCGTAATAATGATGTTAATAATGATGGTAATAATGATGGTAATAATGATGGTAATAATGATGGTAATAATGATGGTAATGATGGTAATAATGATGGTAATAATGATGGTAATAATGGTAGTAATGATGGTAATAATGATGGTAATAATGATGGTAATAATGATGGTAATAATGATCGTAATAATGATGGTAATAATGATGGTAATAATGATGGTAATAATGATGGTAATAATGATGGTAATAATGATGGTAATAATGATGGTATTAATGATGGTAATAATGATGGTAATAATGATGGTAATAATGATGGTAATAATGATGGTAATAATGATGGTAATAATGATGGTAATAATGATGGTAATAATGATGGTAATAATGATGGTAATAATGATGGTAATAATGATGGTAATAATGATGGTAATAATGATGGTAATAATGATGGTAATAATGATCGTAATGATCGTAATAATGATGGTAATAATGATCGTAATAATGATGGTAATAATGATGGTAATAATGATGGTAATAATGATGGTGATGATGGTAATAATGATGGTAATAATGATGGTAATAATGATGGTAATAATGATGGTAATAATGATGGTAATAATGATGGTGATGATGATGGTAATAATGATGATGATGGTAATAATGATGGTAATAATGATGGTAATAATGATGGTAATAATGATGGTAATAATGATGGTAATAATGATGGTAATAATGATGGTAATAATGATGGTAATAATGATGGTAATAATGATGGTAATAATGATGGTAATAATGATGGTAATAATGATGGTAATAATGATGGTAATAATGATGGTGATGATGGTAATAATGATGGTAATAATGATGGTAATAATGATGGTAATAATGATGGTAATAATGATGGTAATAATGATGGTAATAATGATGGTAATAATGATGGTAATAATGATGGTAATAATGATGGTAATAATGATGGTAATAATGATCGTAATAATGATCGTAATAATGGTAATAATGATGGTAATAATGATGGTAATAATGATCGTAATAATGATGGTAATAATGATGGTAATAATGATGGTAATAATGATGGTGATGATGATGGTAATAATGATGGTAATAATGATGGTAATAATGATGGTAATAATGATGGTAATAATGATGGTAATAATGATGGTGATGATGGTAATAATGGTAATAATGATGGTAATAATGATGGTAATAATGATGGTAATAATGATGATGGTAATAATGATGGTAATAATGATGGTAATAATGATGGTAATAATGATGGTGATGATGGTAATAATGGTAATAATGATGGTAATAATGATGGTAATAATGATGGTAATAATGATGTTGATGATGATGGTAATAATGATGGTAATAATGATGGTAATAATGATGGTAATAATGATGTTGATGATGATGGTAATAATGATGGTAATAATGATGGTAATAATGATGGTAATAATGATGGTAATAATGATGGTAATAATGATGGTAATAATGATGGTAATAATGATCGTAATAATGATGGTAATAATGATGGTAATAATGATGGTAATAATGATGGTAATAATGATGGTAATAATGATCGTAATAATGATGGTAATAATGATGGTAATAATGATGGTAATAATGATGGTAATAATGATGGTGATGATGATGGTAATAATGATGGTAATAATGATGGTAATAATGATGGTAATAATGATGTTAATAATGATGGTAATAATGATGGTAATAATGATCGTAATAATGATGGTAATAATGATGGTAATAATGATGGTAATAATGATGGTAATAATGATGGTAATAATGATGGTAATAATGATGGTAATAATGATCGTAATAATGATCGTAATGATCGTAATAATGATGGTAATAATGATCGTAATAATGATGGTAATAATGATCGTAATGATCGTAATAATGATGGTAATAATGATGGTAATAATGATGGTAATAATGATGGTAATAATGATGGTAATAATGATGGTAATAATGATGGTAATAATGATGGTAATAATGATGGTAATAATGATGGTAATAATGATGGTAATAATGATGGTAATAATGATGGTAATAATGATGGTAATAATGATGGTAATAACGATGGTAATAATGATGGTAATAATGATGGTAATAATGATGGTAATAATGATGGTAATAATGGTGGTAATAATGGTGGTAATAATGATGGTAATAATGATGGTAATAATGGTGGTAATAATGATGGTAATAATGATGGTAATAATGATGGTAATAATGGTGGTAATAATGATGGTAATAATGATGGTAATAATGATGGTAATAATGGTGGTAATAATGGTGGTAATAATGATGGTAATAATGATGGTAATAATGATGGTAATAATGATGGTAATAATGATGGTAATAATGATGGTAATAATGATGGTAATAATGATGGTAATAATGATGGTAATAATGGTGGTAATAATGATGGTAATAATGATGGTAATAATGATGGTAATAATGATGGTAATAATGATGGTAATAATGATGGTGATGATGGTAATAATGATGGTAATAATGATGGTAATAATGATGGTAATAACGATGGTAATAATGATGGTAATAATGATGGTAATAATGATGGTAATAATGATGATAATAATGATGGTAATAATGATGATAATAATGATGGTAATAATGATGGTAATAATGATGGTAATAATGATGGTAATAATGATGGTAATAATGATGATAATAATGATGGTAATAATGATAATAATAATGATGGTAATAATGATGGTAATAATGATGGTAATAATGATGGTAATAATGATGGTAATAATGATGATAATAATGATGGTAATAATGATGGTAATAATGATGGTAATAATGATGGTAATAATGATGATAATAATGATGGTAATAATGATGGTAATAATGATGATAATAATGATGGTAATAATGATGGTAATAATGATGGTAATAATGATGGTAATAATGATGGTAATAATGATGATAATAATGATGGTAATAATGATGGTAATAATGATGATAATAATGATGGTAATGATGGTAATAATGATGGTAATAATGATGGTAATAATGATGATAATAATGATGGTAATGATGGTAATAATGATGGTAATAATGATGGTAATAATGATGGTAATAATGATGATAATAATGATGGTAATGATGGTAATAATGATGGTAATAATGATGGTAATAAAGGGAAGTCATAACATAATAAATATGGCTGGTATTTAGATATGAGCTGAGTACTGAAGAGTGAGGACATGTACTCTGTGACCAGTGTACTCTCCTAGTTGTGGTTGCAGGGGTCGATCACACTGGTCGCTACTAGGTCCTCTCTCTCCCTGCTTCATGAACTTTCTCGTACCTCTGCTTAAAACTATGTATGGATCCTGCCTCCACTACATCACTCTCGGGATTATTTAACCTCACGACAACTCTAAGGCTAAAGAAATACTTCCTAACATCTCTGTGGCTCATCTGAGTTTGCAGCTTCCAGTTTTGTCCTCTTGTTGCTGTGTCCATCTCTGCAACAATTCCTCTCGGTATTTTGTATGTTGTTATCATGTCCCTTCTATCCCTCGTGTCCTCTAGTGTCGTCAGGTCGATTTCCTTAACCTCTCCCGGTCACAGACCGGACTGAGGGGGCGTTGACCCCTCGAGACCCTCTCCAGGTATCTACTCGTTAGACAAACCCTCGTTCCGGGAGTAGTCTTGTTGCAAACCTTTGTAATTTCTTTAATTTACTGACGTTGACCAGGTGTGGGTTCCATACTGGTGCTGCATACTCCAGTATGGACTTGACGTACACGGTGTTCACTGTCGTGAATGACTACTTACTCAGGTGTCGAAAGCTATTGATGTGTGCCTCAGATGTGTTTGGTATGATGCTCACCCCAAGATTCTTTTCCTTAATGAGTTTTGCCGAATTTGACTTCTTAGACTGTACTCTGTCTGCGGTCTTTTTTGTCCTGCCCCAAACTTCATGACTTTGCACTTGTTGGGGCTAAACCCCAGGAGCCATTTGTCGGACCAGGCTGATCCTCGTCCGCTTGTATTCTCCTCATTAGCTTTACATCGTCTGGAAATTGGGACACCTCTGAATCTATCCCTTCTGTCATTTCATTCACATATACAAGAAACAACACCGGCCCTAGAAGCGGCCCTTGTGGAACCCCACTCGACGCATGCACCCACTGTGACACCTCGTCACGCATTAACAGACGTTGTTTCATTTCTATCGGGTATTCCCTGATCCGTTGCAGTACTTTGCCTCCTATTCCAGATTGCTCCTCTACATTTTCAACCAACCTCTTGTATAGAAATAGGTCGAAAGTCTTCTTACTGTCCAAGAATATGCAGTCTACCCATCCCTCTCTCTCCTGTCTTACTTCTGTCACCTTGTCATTGAACTCCAATAGGTTTGTAATGCAGGATTTCCCTTCCCTGAAGCTGTGCTGGTTGTCAGGTATGAGCCAGTTGCTTTCCAGGTGCTCCACTACTTTTCTGATCATCTTCTCCATGATTTTGCATAATATTCATGTCAGTGACACTGGTCCGTAGTTTAATGCTGTGTGTCTGTCTCCTTTCTTATAAACCGTGACTACGTTTCCTCAGGCAGTTGATGTGTTTTAATAGATTTATTGAAGATTGTTGTTAGTGGCAAACACAGTGCATGTGCTCCCTCTCTCAGGACACAAGGAAAGGTGTTATATGGGCCCACCGCCTTCGAGATATCTAGTTCCCCTAGCAGTTTCCTCACCTCCTCCTCAGTTGTGTGCAGTGTGTCCAGCACTTGATGGTGCACCCTTCCATCTCGGTTTGCTGGAAGCCTGGAAATAAATGGTATAAAATACCGACACAATGGAAATATAAACACAAATGCAGTATAATATGATCCTTGTCCAATACCCCTGCCAAGCTACCCAAGACTCTATAACCCCACCCGGTAGATCAACAGATGCAGCATTCTTCACCTGACCTCAACATTCTGAACATGACTATAAATACTCTCGTACCTTCCAACCCCAGGTAGATCCGTGTGTGACTTGAAAAAGCCCACTGTGTGGGTGAAACGTTGTCAATAAAGGATCATATTATACTGCATTTGTGTTTATATTTCCATTGCTGGAAGCCTCTTTGTCTCTACTGTAAATACCTCCCTGAATCTTGAGTTGAGCTCCTCACATACTTCCTGGTCGCTCCCTGTGAGCTTCCCTTCTTCCTCCCTCAGCCTGATCCTTGAATGTTGTTTACCTCCTGATGTGACGGTATAACAACTTGAGTCAGGTTTGACTTTTGATAATATGTCATTCTCGTATTGATGTTGGGACTCCTTCCTTATCCATGCATATCATATCTGGCTCTACGACTCAACTCCTTGTTTTTTCCGAGTCCTTTGCCTTCTATACTTTTTCCATGCTCTAGCACACTGATTTCTCCACACCTAGTAAACTACAGGCTCATTCCGGTCTTCCCGTTGTTTCTGTTGCTCATTCGTACGAACTTCTCTGTCTCCCAGCACTTTTTGTTTACTCTTTTCCTCTCTAGCTCACTTAACCACAGTACTTCATGCAGGATTCGCCTCCCACTCTCCACTGTTTACTCCACTATGTGATCACTAGTGCCGAGGGGTATTTCGCGTATATTCTATATGTCTGAATTGTTGAAGGTGAATACCAGGTCCAGCCTTGCTGGTCCACTGTTACCTCTCTGTGTGTGTTTCCTTAACATGTTGATACATGTGTGTGTGTGTGTGTGCACAAAATTGTTTGTGGTTCCAGGGGTCGAGTCATAACTCCTGGCCCTGCCTCTTAACTGCTCGCTGCTATGTAATTTTGCCTGCTCCATGAGCTTTATCATACCTCTTCTTAAAGCTATGTATGGATCCTGCCTCCACTACATCACTTTCCAGACTATTCCACTTCCTGATAACTCTGTGACTGAAGAAATACTTCGTAACATCCCCGTGACTCATCTGAGTCTTTAACTTCCAATTGTGACCCCTTGTTGCTGTGTCCCATCTCTGGAACATACTGTCTCTGTCCACCTTGTCGATTCCTCTCAGTATTTTATATGTCGTTATCATATTACCCCTATTTCTCTTGTCCTTCAGTGTCGTAAGGTCAATTTCACTTAACCTCTCATCGTAGGACATACCCCTTATCTCCGGGACTAGTCTCGTTGCAAACCTTTGCACTTTCTCTAATTTTCTTACATGCTTGGCTAAGTGTGGGTTCTAAACTGGTGCCGCATACTCCAATATGGGCCTGACGTACACGGTGTACAGGGTTCTAAACGATTCCTTACTGAGATGTCGGAATGCTATTCTTAAGTTTGCTAGGTGCCCATGTGCTGCTGCAGTTATTTGGTTGATGTGCGCCCCAGGAGACGTGTGTATGTGAGAGTTTATTAAGTCATTTCTCGAATTGCTTCATTTTAGAGACACGTTGATAAGTCTCTTAAAATATTGTTATAAAGAGAATGGAGACTTTCCAGCCTTATTACTGCCTCTTCCAGTGACCCAGTGGTAGTGACCCAGTGGTAGTGACCCAGTGGTAGTGACCCAGTGGTAGTGATCCAGTGGTAGTGATCCAGTGGTAGTGACCCAGTGGTAGTGATCCAGTGGTAGTGATCCAGTGGTAGTGACCCAGTGGTAGTGATCCAGTGGTAGTGACCCAGTGGTAGTGATCCAGTGGTAGTGACCCAGTGGTAGTGATCCAGTGGTAGTGACCCAGTGGTAGTGACCCAGTGGTAGTGATCCAGTGGTAGTGACCCAGTGGTAGTGACCCAGTGGTAGTGATCCAGTGGTAGTGACCCAGTGGTAGTGATCCAGTGGTAGTGACCCAGTGGTAGTGACCCAGTGGTAGTGATCCAGTGGTAGTGATCCAGTGGTAGTGACACAGTGGCAGTGAGCCAGTGCTAGTGACCCAGTGCTAGCAGCCCAGTGCTAGTGACCCAGTGGCAGTGACCCAGTGGCAGTGACCCTGTGGCAGTGACCCAGTGGCAGTGACCCAGTGGCAGTGACACAGTGGCAGTGACACAGTGGCAGTGACAGAGTGGCAGTGACAGAGTGGCAGTGACAGTGTCAGTGACCCAGTGACAGTGATTTTCACAACCTGGTTGGTAGACAACAGCCATCCTGGGTGGTACTACCATCCTGGGTGGTACTACCATCCTGGGAGGTATTACCATCCTGGGTGGTACTACCATCCTGGGTGGTATTACTATCCTGAGAGGTATTACCATCCTGAGAGGTATTACCATCCAGGGTGGTACTACCATCCTGGGTGGCACTACCATCCTGGGTGGTACTACCATCCTGGGTGGTACTACCATCCTGGGTGGTACTACCATCCTGGGAGGTACTACCATCCTGGGAGGTACTACCATCCTGGGAGGTATTACCATCCTGAGAGGTATTACCATCCTGGGTGGTACTACCATCCTGGGAGGTATTACCATCCTGAGAGGTATTACCATCCTGGGTGGTACTACCATCCTGGGTGGTACTACCATCCTGGGAGGTACTACCATCCTGGGAGGTATTACCATCCTGAGAGGTATTACCATCCTGGGTGGCACTACCATCCTGGGAGGTATAACCATCCTGAGAGGTATTACTATCCTGGGTGGTACTACCATCCTGGGAGGTACTACCATCCTTGGAGGTATTACCATCCTGAGAGGTATTGCCATCCTGGGTGGTACTACCATCCTGGGTGGTACTACCATCCTGGGTGGTACTACCATCCAGGGTGGTACTACCATCCTGGGAGGTATTACCATCCTGAGAGGTATTACCATCCTGGGTGGTACTACCATCCTGGGTGGTACTACCATCCTGGGTGGTACTACCATCCTGGGTGGTACTACCATCTTGGGAGGTACTACCGTCCTAGGAGGCACTGCCATCCTGGGTGGTACTGCCATCCTGAGTGGTACTACCATCCTGGGAGGTACTACCATCATGAGAGGTACTACCATTCTGGGTGGTACTAGCATGCTGGGTGGTACTAGCATCCTGGGTGGTACTAGCATCCTGGGTGGTACTACCATCCTGGGTGGCGCTACGGTCCTGAGTGGTACTACCATCTTGGGTGGTACTGCCATCCTGGGTGGTACTACCATCCTGGGGTGTACTAAAATCCTGGGAGGTACTACCATCCTGGGAGGTACTACCATCCTGGGAGGTACTACCATCCTGGGTGGTACTACCATCCTGGGTGGTACTACCATCCTGGGAGGTACTACCATCCTGGTTGGTACTACCATCCTGGGTGGTACTACCATCCTGAGTGGTACTACCATCCTGAGTGGTACTACCATTCTGGGTCGTACTAAAATCCTGGGAGGTACTACCATCCTGGGAGGTACTACCATCCTCTGAGGTACTACCATCCTGGGTGGTACTACCATCCTGGGAGGTACTACCATCCTGGGTGGTACTACCATCCTGGGTGGTACTACCATCCTGAGTGGTACTACCATTCTGGGTCGCACAAATATTATGCAGTGACCACACACACACACACACACACACACACACACACACACACACACACACACACACACACACACACACACACACACACACTAGGTGAGTACACAGTCACACACGCACACAAGCTCTTCACTGTGTGTTGCCCAGGGACAACAGACAGTGAAGGGATTGAAGAATGAAAGGGAGGGGTCAGTCTTTATTTATGGGCTCCAGGAAGCTGAAGGGGAAACTTACTAAGCAGGAAGACAAGGGGAGAAAAAAACGATTGAAAGCATCATTAAAACAATAGGAGATGGCATGGCCCAGCTGGCATATTTTCTGAGAATATGGGGAGTTTGCAAGAGGAAGAATCCGGACAGTCAAAGTGATTTTCAAGGCAGAATCGGCTCGAAACGGGATTCTGCAGGATCCCGTTTCGAGAAAGCAAGAATAAGGTACATGTCGGTATACCGGAGTGTGTATCTTGACTGCGACAGACCACGAGAAGAAAGGCAGAAACTGAAAGAGAGGGTACAAAGACGAAAGGAGGAAAGAGAGGCGAAGATGGAGATGGTCAGGAGAACCCAAACTCAGGAGGAAGTTGAAATACAACATCCCTCACTACCACCTACAGAAGCCCCACAATCAGGACAACCCCAATGCAACCAAACATTCTAACCCAAAACATACATGCCATACCCAGTGCTCCCACCCACCTCATTACAACGAGTCATGCTACGTGACGAGGTGTCAGAGTGGGCGCCTGTGATGAGCGGGGTTCCACAGAGATCAGTCCTAGGACCTGTGCTGTTTTTGGTATATGTGAACGACATAACGGAAGGGATAGACTCAGAAGTGTCCTTGCTTGCAGATGATGTGAAATTAATGACAAGAATTAAATCGGTCGAGGATCAGGCAGGACTACAAAGGGACCTGGATAGGCTACAAGCCTGGTCCAGCAACTGGGTCCTTGAATTTAACCCTGCCAAATGCAAAGTCATTACAGAGTGTAGTTTAGGTGGCCAAAGACTGCAAACCTCACTCAAGGAAAAAGATCTTGGGGTGAGTATAATACCGAGCACATCTCCTGAAGCGCACATCAGATAACTGCTGCAGCATATGGGCGTCTGGCAAACCTAAGAATAGCGCTCCGATACCTCAGTAAGGAATCGTTCAAGACTCTGTACACCATATACGTCAGCCCCATATTGGAGTATGCAGCACCAGTTTGGAACCCACACCTGGTCAAGCATGTCAAGAAATTAAAGAAAGTGGAAAGGTTTGCAAGAAGACTAGTACCAGAGCTAAGGAGATTGTCCTACGAAGAAAGGTTAAGGGAAATCGGTCTGACGACACTGGAGGACATGATAACGACATATAAAATACTGCGAGGAATTAACAAGGTGGACAAAGACAGGATGTTCCAGAGCTTGGACACAGAAACAAGTGGTCAAAATTAGAAGTTGAAGACTCCTATGAGTCAAAGGGATGTTAGGAAGTATTTCTTCAGTCAGAGTTGTCAGGCAGTGGAATAGCCTAGAAAGTGACGTAGTGGAGGCAGGAACCATACATAGTTTTAAGACGAAGTATGATAAAGCTCATGGAGCAGGAAGAGAGAGGACCTAGTAGCACTCAGCGAAGAGGCGGGGCCAGGAGCTATGAATCGACCCCTGCAACCACAAATAGGCGAGTACACACAACAAACACCACCTGCTCATCTCTTATTCATCTCAGCACCTCAACTCACTCTCACATTTCGTCTAAACTCTCAGCCATTGTCAGTTCAGATTTAATTAAGAAATTCCCAGAATTATTCCATCTATTGTCCTCACTTTCAAAATTAAACGATAGACTTTTTGAAATGTAAAAAAAATATTTCTCGAATATATATATATATATATATATATATATATATATATATATATATATATATATATATATATATATATATATATATATATATTAATGGAATTAATTCCTGGAAATATTCCTAAATCTGGTGGAATATTGGTTCAGATTTTTGGTATAAAGTTTAGCAGTAAATCTGTTTTGCGTCACTCTCCATTTAACTTTTGGTCCATTTGCGTCAACGTTTGCGTCAGCGTTGACGCTCATTACTGAGAGGCTCTGCTGTAGCAGGGATTGTTGTTTGTGGTGGTGGTGGTGGTGGTGGTGGTGGTTTGGTGGTGGTGGTGGTGGTGGTTTGGTGGTGGTGGTGGTTTGGAGTGGTGGTGGTAGTGGTAGCAGTGGTGGTAATGGTGGTGGTAGTACACCTCTCATTGTATACACATTGAGATACATTTAATCAAGTTGAGGAAGGAAGGAAGGGAGCTCACAGGGAACAACCTGGAAGTATGTGAGGGGCTCAGCTCAAGATTCAGGGAGTTATTCACAGTGGAAACAAAGTCTTCCAGCAAACAAAGGGAACAGGGTGCACCAGCAAGTGCTGGAGACACTGCACACAACCGAGGAAGTGAAGAAACTGCTAAGTGAACTAGATACCTCGACGGCGGTGGGCCCAGATAATATCTCTCCTTGGGTCCTAAGAGAGGAAGCAGATGCACTGTGTGTACCACTAACAGCAGATGCTGTGTGTACCACTAACAACAATCTTCGATAAATGTATTGAAATGAGGCAACTGCCTGAGGTATGGAAGACAGCAAACAGTCCCAATTTTTAAGAAAGGAGACAGGCATGTACCTTTAAACCACAGATAAGTGTCACCGATCTGGTATAACAGGAAAGGCAGTGTAATGAACCAGAGAATACGTGACTGCAAGGAAACAACGAGTAATGGTATATGACGAGGTGTTAGAGTGGGCGCCTGTGACGAGCGGGGTTCCATAAGGGTCAGTCCTAGGACTAGTGCTGTTTAAAGTATATATGTGAATGACATGACGGAAGGGATGGATTCAGAGGTGTCCCTATTTGAGGACGATGTAAAGCTAATGCAGAGTGGATGACTACCAGGTAGGACTACAAAGGGGATCTAGAGAGGCTGCAAGCCTGGTCCAGCAACTGGCTCCTGGAGTGTAACCCCACCAAATGCAAAGTCTTGAAGCTTGTAGAAGGACAAAGAAGACTACAGATTGAGTACAGATTAAGGATCTTTCGGTGAGTATAACACCGAGCACATCTCCTGAGGTGCACATCAACCAAATAACTGCTGCAACATATGGGCGCCTAGCAAATCTGGGAATAGCGTTTTAACACCTGAGTAAGGAATCATTTTCAACACTGTACACCGTGTACGTTAAGCTCATATTGGAGTATGCAGCACCAGTATGGAACCCACACCTGGTCAAGCATGTCAAGAAATTAGAGAAAGTGTAACAGTTTGCAATAAGATTAGTCCCGAAGCTAAGGGGTATGTCCTACGAGGTAAGTTTAAGGGAACTCAACCTGAATACACTGGAGGCAGGATTTATATATAGCTTTAAGTTTAGGTATGATAAGGTTCTTAGTGCATGGAGAGTGGACCTATAGTAGCGACCAACGAACAAGCGGGGCCAAGAGCTATAACTCAACCCCTGCAACCACAAATACGTGAGTACCTCTCAGTGAATATACTGAGACACACCTCTCAGTGAATATACTGAGACACACCTCTCAGTGTGTATACTGAGACACACCTCTCAGTGTATATACTGAGACACACCTCTCAGTGTATATACTGAGACACACCTCTCAGTGTATATACTGAGACACACCTCTCAGTGTATATACTGAGACACACCTCTCAGTGTATATACTGAGACACACCTCTCAGTGTATATACTGAGACACACCTCTCAGTGTATATACTGAGAGACACCTCTCAGTGTATATACTGAGACACACCTCTCAGTGTATATACTGAGACACACCTCTCAGTGTATATACTGAGACACACCTCTCAGTGTATATACTGAGACACACCTCTCAGTGTATATACTGAGACACACCTCTCAGTGTATATACTGAGACACACCTCTCACTGCTCCTCAGAGCTAGGTGAGACCTCAGGTATAGGTCTCAACACTGCACCTCAGAGCTAGGTGAGACCTCAGGTACAGGTCTCAACACTGCACCTCAGAGCTAGGTGAGACCTCAGGTACAGGTCTCAACACTGCACCTCAGAGCTAGGTGAGACCTCAGGTATTGGTCTCAACACTGCACCTCAGAGCTAGGTGAGACCTCAGGTATAGGTCTCAGCACTGCACCTCAGAGCTAGGTGAGACCTCAGGTACAGGTCTCAACACCGCACCTCAGAGCTAGGTGAGACCTCAGGTATAGGTCTCAACACTGCCCCTCAGAGCTAGGTGAGACCTCAGGTACAGGTCTCAGCACTGCACCTCAGAGCTAGGTGAGACCTCAGGTATAGGTCTCAACACTGCACCTCAGAGCTAGGTGAGACCTCAGGTACAGGTCTCAACACTGCACCTCAGAGCTAGGTGAGACTTCAGGTACAGGTCTCAACACTGCACCTCAGAGCTAGGTGAGACCTCAGGTATAGGTCTCAACACTGCACCTCAGAGCTAGGTGAGACCTCAGGTACAGGTCTCAACACTGCACCTCAGAGCTAGGTGAGACCTCAGGTACAGGTCTCAACACTGCACCTCAGAGCTAGGTGAGACTTCAGGTACAGGTCTCAACACTGCACCTCAGAGCTAGGTGAGACCTCAGGTACAGGTCTGGACACTGCACCTCAGAGCTAGGTGAGACCTCAGGTACAGGTCTCAACACTGCACCTCAGAGCTAGGTGAGATCTAAGGTACAGGTCTGGACACTGCACCTCAGAGCTAGGTGAGACCTCAGGTACAGGTCTCAACACTGCACCTCAGAGCTAGGTGAGACCTCAGGTACAGGTCTGGAGACTGCACCTCAGAGCTAGGTGAGACCTCAGGTACAGGTCTGGAGACTGCACCTCAGAGCTAGGTGAGACCACAGGTACAGGTCTGGAGACTGCACCTCAGAGCTAGGTGAGACCTCAGGTACAGGTCTGGAGACTGCACCTCAGAGCTAAGTGAGACCTCAGGTACAGGTCTGGAGACTGCACCTCAGAGCTAAGTGAGACCTCAGGTACAGGTCTGGAGACTGCACCTCAGAGCTAAGTGAGACCTCAGGTACAGGTCTGGAGACTGCACCTCAGAGCTAAGTGAGACCTCAGGTACAGGTCTGGAGACTGCACCTCAGAGCTAGGTGAGACCTCAGGTACAGGTCTCAACACTGCACCTCAGAGCTAGGTGAGACCTCAGGTACAGGTCTCAACACTGCACCTCAGAGCTAGGTGAGACCTCAGGTACAGGTCTCAACACTGCACCTCAGAGCTAGGTGAGACCACAGGTACAGGTCTGGAGACTGCACCTCAGAGCTAGGTGAGACCACAGGTACAGGTCTGGAGACTGCACCTCAGAGCTAGGTGAGACCTCAGGTACAGGTCTGGAGACTGCACCTCAGAGCTAGGTGAGACCTCAGGTACAGGTCTGGAGACTGCACCTCCCACGATGGCCACCCAAAACCACACACACAAAGTTGGACCAATAATAAATTCATTAATATTTAATAAAACCAGTAACTCTGGTGAATTAGAAAGTTTGGACTTGATCATCTGATTTCGTTTGGAATTAAAAAGGATTGATTAGTTCTATAGCAGAGATTGCATGATATACATTATATAAATGCGATGCTAATAAAAGGACATATTTTTGGTAGATCATATCGTCCACCTCCCTGATAATAGCTAACAAAGTTGACCAACCCTGCAAACTGCTGCAAGAGAAGGTGTACTTAACAGTTAATGTGCTGCCCAGAAGATTCGACATCCTCTTATTTTTCAGTTGTATAACCATATAGTTGTTTCATATGGGATTTGTATATTTACAACATCGGAGGACGTTAATGAAATTTCCAGATCGACACCATGCCTAACCCTTCTAGGGTAGGGTAGGTGCCTGAGCCCGAGCCTTTAGCTCATAAGACTGTCATTCTCATTAGCTCCCTTGGGGCGGGGATGACAGACCAGAGAGGCCTAGCTTGTGGCTAGGCCTGGGGACAGTTGGTCCCAAAGATGAGGAGGTACTTGTGCCTCCTCCCATGGGAGACTTAGGTCTCAGACACTCCCTAAAGAGGGAGCGAAGGCCGGGCCACCACTTGGACAAGGCCCGGGCCGGGAGAATACCGGCTAATCATTAACTAACTAAAATGAAATTTCCAGTTTTTGATTCCAGCCGATACACCCATTTTCATCGTCGATGACGCCCGATTATAAACCACTATGTACAACCAGTGCTACGTAGCCATACTGTGAGCAGTTCTCCCTCTGTATCACTCCGCGACGCTGGGGTCCTCCCCTACCACTCAAAATTTCTCGGTCAGATCAGTGTCACGATTTTACACACATATCTATTTACATTTATATACTCTACATTCAGGAAAATTATTAAATTTTCCACAAGGTTGAAGATGTATGGGAGAGATTTAAAAATGTAGCGCTAGAGTATTTTGCAGAAGTTTGTGGATATAGAAGGGTGGGTGTGAGAGGGAAGTGAAGTGAATGGTGGAATGATGAGGTAAAGAGAGTAGTGAGAAAGAAAAGTTAGCATATGAGAGGTTTTTACAAGTAGGAGTTATAAAAGGAGGGAGGAGTATATGGAGAGAAAAAGAGAGGTTAAGAGAGTAGTGAAGGGATGTAAAGGAGTAAGACAACTGGATGTAGATCCTGAGAGCAGAACCCCACAAACTTTACATTAATAAGGCAGTAAAAGTATGAGTAATTTTGTATATATGGTCACTTAGATGAGTATTTTTTTTATTAACACATCGGGCGTCTCCCACCAAGGCAGGGTGACCCAAAAAAGAAAAACTTCCATCATCATTCACTCCATCACTGTCTTGCCAGATGGATGCTTTACGCTACAGTTATAAAACTGCAACATTAACACCCGTCCTTCAGAGTGCAGACACTGTACTTCCCATCTCCAGGACTCAAGTCCAGCCTGCCAGTTTCCCTGAATCCCTTCATAAATGTTACCTTGCTTACACTCCAACAGCACGTCAAGTATTAAAAACCATTTGTCTCCATTCACTCCTATCTAACACGCACATTTATAATGAATACACGCTATATGACTTTAATAATTCTGATAGAGAGGAATTACAGTTTTGATTATTAACCTAAGGCAGACACAGTACATGGATTAACATTTAAGAGGATTACAGATATTGAAAGTACTGATTATAACATTTTACCTATGTTCATAATATGATATTGAACAAGTGTATGTATAGTTTTTATATATGTATTTATGATGGGTTGGGATAGGTTAAGGGGAGGTGTTTTTTAATGGTAGTTTTGAAATTACTGAGTCAGTGGTTCTGGAGATTTCTGGCAGAGAGTTCCGGATTCTGAGCCCTTTTATGTATGTTGAATTTTTGAAGAGATTTAGCCTAACACGGGGAATGTCATAGGGATTTTTGTGCCTAGTATTGTCTATAGGTCCTGTTGTAACTATCAAGTGCTTCAGGTCAGGATTAATATTAGAATTTATTGTTTTGTATATGTAGGATGCACAGTACGAGTGGATGCTTTGTACAGTGAGGAGACTTAGGTCTTTGAAGAGTGGGGGAGGATGTTGTCTGGCAGTAGATTATGTGATTTGCTTTTTGCTGGATTATTATTGGCTTTCGGTGACTTGACGTTGTGCAGCCTCAGGCACAAGTAACGTAAGTGAGGTAGTGATAGATCAGTGAATAGTATAGTGTAAGTAGTGCTGTTTGTGGTACATAGTAACGTATATTTGAAGTGATGCTAACTGTTTTTGTGTGCTGGATATGGGTTTTGGATTTCAGGTTGATGTGGCTCTGGTGGCCTGGTGGTTAACGCTCTCGCTTCACACGGTGAGGGCCTGGGTTCGATTCCCAGCCAGAGTAGAAACATTGGACGTGTTTCTTTCCACCTGTTGTCTATGTTCCCCATCAGTAAAATGGGGTACCTGGGTGTTAGTCGACTGGTGTGGGTCGCATCCTGGGACACTGACCTAAGGAGGCCTGGTCACAGACCGGGCCGCGGGGGCGTTGACCCCCGGAACTCTCTCTAGGTAAACTAGGTGTAGACCCAGGAATTTTCCCTCGTTATGTTTAGCAATAAGAATGTTAAGCATAATGTTTAGTTAGACCTCACTTACTCTACTTCCAAACTTAATGTAGAAGGGTTTATGTTAAGTGTAAGTTTATTGATAGTCATCCAGGTTGGTATTTTAACGTGTTCATTAACAGTAGTCTTGAGTGAGGCAGTATTAGGGTGGAAGATGACAAAGGTATGGATGTGAAACATGGGTGGTGAATGTTGCAACAAGGAGAAGGCTGGAGGCAGTGGAGATATTGTGTCTGAGGGCAATGTGTGGTGTGAATATAATGCAGAGAATCCGTAGTTTGGAAGTTAGAAGGAGGTGCAAAGAGCAGAGGAGAGGTTGTTGAGGTAGTTTGGATGTTAAGAGAGGATAACACTAAACAGAATAACTTGGAGAGTGTATAAATCTGAAGTGGAAGGAAGGGGGGAGGGGGGTCGTCCTAGGAAAGGTTGGAAGGAGGGAGACAAGGAAGTTTTGTGTGTGAGGGGCTTGGACTTACAGCAAGAGAATACCTGGAGTATACTGAGGCCCGCTCTGTGACTAGGCCTCGTGGTGAATCAAGGTCTGATTAACTAAGCTGTTACTGCTGGCCGCACACAAACTGATGTACGAACCACAGCCTGACTGGTCAGGTACTGACTTTAGGTGCCTGTCCAGCACCTTGAACACAGCTAAGATCTAATGGTAATCCCCCTTATGTACGCTGGGAGGCTGTTGAACAGTTTGCATGAGCATAATAGACAGAAGTAAGTGGAGACGAATTTTTATATGACTTGACGTGCTGTTGGAGTGTGAGCAAGATAGCATTTATGAAGGGATGCAGGGAAGCCGGGAGGCCGGACTTGAGTCCTGGAGATGGGAAGTACAGTGTCTGCACTCTGAAGGACGGGTGTTAATGTTGCAGTTTTATAACTGTAGTGTAAAGCACCTCTGGCAAGACAGTGATGGAGTGAATGATGGTGAAAGTGTTTCTTCGTTCCTGGGTCACCCTGCCTTGGTGGGAGACGGACGATGTATAAATAAAAACACTAACTAAAGGATTATTTTTAACAGCCTCGCAAGGAGGAGTAACTAGACAACATTAATATGTAATATCAGGTACAATACAATATTGTATTATACAATAAATTGTATAATATTACTGGATATTAATGTTGTCTATGATTTTGTAATAGATTAATTGGTTAAATTATATTTACATAATTAACTCGAATGTTCACTGGAATAATTTATTATTTAATGAAAAATTAATATATATATATATATATATAACTAGGCCTGAGCTTGCTACCATCTGCAGCTCATAAGATGCCATCGACACGATGCCCCCTTCTAGGGTAGGGTAGGATGAGCCAGAGCCAGAGCCTAGCTGTCATTCCCTACGAGCCCCCTTGTGGTGGGGATGGCAGACCAGAGGGCCTAATGTGGCTAGGCCTGGGGACAGTTGGTCCCAAAGATGAGGAGGTACTTGTGCCTCCTCCCATGTGAGACTTAAGTCTCGAGACACTCCCTAAATAGGGAGCCAAGGCCGGGCCACTACTTGGAAAAGACCCGGACCGGGAGAATACCGGCGAATAATAATAATAATATATAAATATATATATATATATATATATATATATATATATATATATATATATATATATATATATATATATAAGGTAAGATTTCGTTTGGATTTTTATCCCCTGAGGGTTAGCCGCCCAGGATAATCCAAGAAAGTCAGTGCGTCATCGAGGTCTGTCTGTCTTATTTCCATTGTGGTCCTTAATCTTGTCCCCCAGGATGCCACCCACACCAGTCAATAACACCTAGGTACCTACTTGCTGCTAGGTGAACAGGACAACAGGTGTAAGGAAACATGTCGAAATGTTTCTACCTCTCCGGGAATCGAATCCGGGCCCTTCCATGTGTGAAACGAGAGCTTTGCCAGCCGGGCCACGGGGTCTCCCTTCGTTAATATTATCCTGCTCACACTCCAACAGCACATCAAGTCCTAAAAACCATTCATCTCC